>NW_024723307.1:0-15434 GCF_018991925.1 Homarus americanus
CTTCTGCGCCCTTCTAAGTCCCGTTTAAGTCCCCCACCCCAGGCCCCCGCAGTACCCCTTCACATCTACACCATTCAAAATCAATTTCACTCAATTTCCACAATACTATGCTAATTACACGTAAAATAGAGTGTTATCCTGCAAAACGTTGATGTCGTATATTTCTCTCTTTAAGTGATATCCTGTGGCTCCGAAAGGAGCCTGTTTGGTTAGGTTGTCTTGTGTGAACGAACCTTGGGTTCTTATTTCTTCTCTGTCTTCTTGGGGAGGAGCACAGCTTGGATGTTAGGAAGGACACCCCCTTGAGCAATGGTGACTCCAGACAGGAGCTTGTTCAGCTCCTCGTCATTGCGAATGGCAAGCTGAAGATGACGTGGGATAATGCGGGTCTTCTTGTTGTCGCGGGCGGCGTTACCGGCCAGCTCGAGCACTTCTGCTGCCAGGTACTCCATGACGGCTGCAAGGTACACAGGGGCACCTGCACCAACGCGCTCAGCATAGTTGCCCTTACGCAAGAGACGGTGGATTCTACCCACGGGGAACTGGAGTCCGGCCCTGCTAGAACGGGACTTTGATTTGCCCTTCACTTTGCCTCCCTTGCCGCGTCCTGACATGTTGCTGCTGCTGCTTTTCGTGATAGGAGTTAAATTTCCCCCCGCCACCTTGGTCTTTTATACCAAGCTCAGGATCAGGCCAGGTGGCCGTCTCGCGGACCCAACCAATGTAAGAGAGCCGTAGCTGCAGCCAGTCTGATCCTGAGCGGCCCGCTCGGTATATAAGGAAAAGTTAGTCGGGCCAGTTTTCAATTCTCTCGCTCCGCGCCACGAGTAACTGTGCCGCCATGCCTCCCAAAACTTCCGGAAAGGCTGCCAAGAAGGCTGGAAAGGCCCAGAAGGCCATTGCCAAAGGTGACAAGAAGAAGAAGCGCAGGAGGAAGGAAAGCTACAGCATCTACATCTACAAGGTACTGAAGCAAGTGCACCCCGACACAGGAGTCTCCTCCAAAGCTATGTCCATCATGAACTCTTTCGTGAACGACATCTTCGAGCGCATCGCTGCCGAGGCTTCCCGCCTGGCGCACTACAACAAACGCTCCACCATTACAAGTCGGGAAATCCAGACAGCTGTCCGACTCTTGCTGCCCGGTGAACTGGCCAAGCATGCCGTGTCTGAGGGCACCAAGGCTGTCACCAAGTACACCTCTTCCAAGTAAGAGGTTACTTGTGCACAACAAACACGCCATCCCACTACTACAACTTAATCGGCTCCTTCGGAGCCACAGTTACATGTTAAAGAGACAGTTACCGACAGTGATATATTGAGAGGGAAATAAATAAAAAAAAATTATAATAATCTGCATTCTCTATTGGCGTAGAAACAGGACTAAATCGAAACATTATAAATAAATAAATAAATAAATTCTGCGTGGAGTACTTTTACACCCACTGCAAAGTGACATACATGGAGTGTGTTTGGGTTTCATTTCTTGTTTGCAGCACGCCTATTTCATGTAAACAATTCATTTTATTTTATTTTATTGAATTTTCTTTTATTTTAGTTATTTATTTACTTACTTATTCTTTATATATTAATTTGTTACTAGCTCTTGTTTTTTGCACCCACCCACCTCCCGAATTGATGACCTACTATACATTCGTGCCTGCACGACTGTTACCAACTTACCGTTAGGCGATTTGGGTAACCGAAATTAACGCTCTCCTACCACCAACCATTTCGATTGTCATGAAAATTATCTTCAGAACAGTTCTTTGGCCCTGAGAAGGGCCGAGTTATAGATGTCTGGTAGGTTTTGTTGTGCTTTTTCTTTTTCCCCAAGGAAGAGGACTTAAGCACGCTCTCCGCGGATGCGCCGGGCCAGCTGGATGTCCTTGGGCATGATGGTAACGCGCTTGGCGTGAATGGCACACAGGTTGGTGTCCTCGAAAAGACCCACCAGGTAAGCCTCAGAGGCTTCCTGCAGAGCCATGACGGCAGACGACTGGAAGCGCAGGTCAGTCTTGAAATCCTGGGCGATCTCACGCACCAGGCGCTGGAAGGGCAGCTTCCTGATGAGTAGCTCTGTGCTCTTCTGGTAACGACGGATCTCACGAAGGGCGACGGTTCCGGGCCTGTAACGATGGGGCTTCTTGACACCACCGGTGGCTGGGGCGGACTTGCGAGCTGCCTTGGTGGCAAGCTGCTTCCGTGGAGCCTTGCCTCCAGTGGACTTGCGGGCAGTCTGTTTAGTACGGGCCATCTCGACGACGAAATAGTCAATACGGGCGGCCCGGCAGGCGGGCTGGCTTATATACAGACATTCTCCACCTCAGTGGCCACCTCATTGGCCACGAGTGCCGCATGCGTCATCCGCAAGCTACGCCCCACCTCCAAGAGGGAGGGACGGCCTTGGATGAACGATACTACCGCTGCGTCCACAGCACGCCACCTACTCCCACCAAACCGTGGGCCCGAAACGGTGTTACAAATGCCAGCACTATGGACACACTGTAAACAAGTGTGAGGCGCAGGAAGACACCTGCTCCATGTGTGGCAGCCCTGGACACCGCTACACGGCCTGCCCCAACACAGAGAAAAAATGCGTTGCCTGTGGTGGCCCACACTCCTCCGCCGACCGGACCTGCCCCAGATGGAAGGAGGAATGCAGGGTAGCCAAGGCCCGTCTTGAGAAAAAACTGAGCTACAAAGAGGCCCTCCTTGCTGTACGCTCCCAAGAAAAGAAAAAACCAGCAGTAAAGAAAAACCAAGAAAAGAAAACTCAACAGAAGCAGCCCACCACACAGAACCAAGAACACCACGTGGCCCGTGGTGCTGAAGCCCACGCGGCCAGTGGTGCTGAAGCCCACGTGGTCAACCTCTCCCTCTCTGAATTCTTCCACACCTATGAGGACTTAAAATACGAGGAAGACGAACAAGAAGACCCAAACACAAACGAATGGACAATTCAAGAGAGCAAGAAGAGAAGGAGAGAGAGAAGAAAATCGACATCAAGCTAAGAAGACCAAGACATCCCCTCCACACAAGAAACCAAAACACAATCAAGCCGACCAAGCACTGAACATCCATTGCCCAACCCAACACGCACCTGACGCCTGACCTGACGCTTGACCTGACGCTTGACCTGACGCTAGCCTGGCCTTGTCTTGTCGCCTCCCTGCCGCGTCCAGCCGGGTTGTTGCTGCTGCCCCCATCTTATAATCCCTCACGCAAGCGGTGTTTAGCCACTGCATCTGTTCTCTCCTCCTAAAATTCACTTCAATCCTCCCTTTATTCTTCTCCTGAACCTCCTTCCCCCCTGTCACTAGCATTTTTCGATTCGATTCGGCGAAGCCACACCAGGACCACCTGTAGTAGCAACCACAACAACATGACTGGACGAGGCAAAGGAGGCAAGGGACTTGGAAAGGGTGGCGCCAAGCGTCATCGTAAGGTGCTTCGTGACAACATCCAGGGTATCACCAAGCCCGCCATTCGTCGTCTAGCTCGGCGTGGAGGTGTTAAACGTATATCCGGCCTCATCTACGAGGAGACCCGCGGCGTCCTCAAGGTGTTTCTGGAGAACGTCATCCGTGACGCCGTCACCTACACCGAGCACGCAAAAAGGAAGACCGTCACCGCCATGGATGTGGTGTATGCCCTGAAACGGCAGGGCCGCACCCTTTATGGTTTTGGTGGTTAATCAACCTGATGGACGGGCGCACACCACCACCACCACCACCACCACCACGACAAACAAATATACGGACCTAATTTTAGGTCCACATTTAAATCGCTAAAGAGTTGGTTAGACACTGAGTAAATCGTTGAAAATATATCCAATAACATGATCCTCTCTAATTCTGGACTTGTGGTATGAGTATAGGTTGTGTGTGAACGTGTTGGAACCACTTCCTAATAATTGTCAGTCAGTCAGTCAGTCACAACATTCACCTAACCTCCAGGTACCTCACCTAACTTCCTGTAGCGTCACCGAACCTCACGAAATGTAACCCAATGTAGTTTATAATCTATCCTAACATGACATAACATAACCACGCACTATATTACTTCGGTAAGAGTAATGAGTTTTAATACGCAAAGTTGCAGTTAGCATTCATTCATACATACATACATACATACATACATAACATGCTAGTGGCAGGGGGGATTGAAGTGAATTTTAGGAGGATAGAATAGGTGCAGTGGCTAAACAGCGCTTGCGTGAGGGACTTTAAGCAGCAACTCGCCTGGATGCGGCAGGATAGAGTCAGGTCAAGCGTCCGGTGCATGTTGGGTTCCGCCATGGTTTCTCAGTGTTTGGTCGGCTTGATTGTGTGTGTGTTGTTTTCTTGTTTGGAGGAAATGTCTTGGTATTCTTCTTCTTAGCTTGAAGTTGATTTTCTTCTAACTCTTCTCCTCTTGTTGTTCGTCTTCCCCGTGTCTGCTATCATTCTGTAAAGACTCTATATATGTATGTAGGTATGAGTGAGTAACAGTTGCCGGTTACAGTGATACTTCATATTCGCTGGTGTTGTACTGTATGGCTTCGGTATTTCTTAATATACAAACGGCACCGTTAGGGGATTGAGGTATTTAAAAACCAGCCTACATTACTTATATATAGAAATAAATAATGTGGCTTGGACAATAATGACGACTACTCTCTCCTACCTAACCCAAACAAGGGCTTTTCGAAAGTATACATTGGACACAATTGACTTAGTACATACATTGGTGGTTTAACAAAAGCCCTCATTAGAGAAAGGTGAAGGAGCACACAGTGAACATACAGATTAATGTTTGCACGCATAGATCATGTAAGGTGAGGTGTTGAACACCAGACACGTAGTGTAGTAACTCCCTCACAGATGGCGTTATGAGGGGCCTGATGATGTAGCAGTTACCTCACAGATGGTGTTATGAGGAACTTCACATGATGATGCTGTAGCAAAACATTCACTACGTGGTGTCGTAGCATCTTGGGGACACCACGTGGTCCACATGACTCACTCATTCAAGTGGGTGAGGTGTGGTCCCAGGCCTCTCTATCGTGGAGTCTCAGGGGAAGTATAACCGGGTACCTGGGACCTCACTGTGTGAAGGTGGTTAGCTAGCTTGGGTAAGACTCAACTGCCGAGTTGTTTTTCACTGAGTTAAGCACTGTTCACCACTATTCATCACTGGTTCCATTCCTTTGCCAAATGAGGTAGTACCTTATGGCAAGAACTTGTTGATAGTCCGGTGGGGAGGAGGGTTCAGGGGAGTGAGTTGGTATGGGCCAACATATAAATAATAATAATAATAATAATAATAATAATAACGGTTTATTGAAAGAGCTTGGCAGCCAGAAGGCTGAAAATATACAGTTACATATTTGGGGAATGGGTTACGAATTACAAATAATATACAAGTAACATGAGTGACACAAATAAGACATATAATAACTAGCTGGGGAAAAGCTCAAACTACAGTTCATTTCAACATAGTGACAGTGCAAGGAGTAGTGTTTACTGGGAGTGAGTACACTGATTTATTACAAGTTATCGATAATTTTTACAATGGTTGGGACTGGGCTGTTCTTATAGAGATCAGTTCGTGCACGTATGGGCTGGATGCGGTTGTGGTGTCGAAGAGCAATTCTCGGACTAGGGATCTCAGGTGGTAGTAGGAGCCGGTGTCGGGGATGGTGTAGAAGCTTCTTACCAAATTTGCAGATGAGGTCGTGGTGATGGTCAGTGAGAGTCTAAAGGGTCGGTCAGTGTGTTGAGCGCTTCTTGATATGTGGAGTAGGAAGGGTAGAGAATAATCTTGCATGGCCTCTTTTGCACTTTTTCTAGGTGTTTACGTTGTGTGGCATTTAGGGAAGAAGACCAGGTGAGCTTGGGAAGTATGAATGTTGTGTAAACACTGAGGAGCTCGTGTGCAGGAACACCGAGGGACTTGAGTCGGCGTAGGAGGTGGAGACGGAAACTGGAGGATTTGATAACTTCACTGACGTGTGGTTTCTAATTTAGTTTGTTGTCTATATGTATGTGTGTGTGTGTGTGTATATACTACTGTACTTTTTAGATCCTCCTACGCAACCTAACCTATTATAGTTAAGTATAGTAGGCTATACACTATTTTGTTAGTATGTGTTATAAAATGTAATTGCATGTTATTATTATTAATATTATTATTATTAATATTATTATTATTCTTATTATTATTAGTATTATTATTATTATTATTATTATTTTTATTATTGTTATTATTATTACATACTAATATAATACTAAGTTGCCCACCAGATTTCCTCAGAGATGGGAGGAGCACATTGGCGGCGGTGTTGTTTATACTCCGCCCGATTACTGATTCCTATTCACCGAGCCAGAGCTGGCGGGCGGCGTGTTATGTGCCACGTTTTGTTTCCCATTGGGCGTACCGCTCAGCTGGGGAGTTGGAGATTTCATAAAAAGAAAGTTTGAGTGGAGAGCACACCTTTTCCTTCACATACAGTTATCTTAGACCATCTACTAGTATAATAGTTTGCACAAAAATACTCTACACTCTTTATAGGTTATTGTTATGTTGTTGTTTTTTTTTTTACTTCTCATCAGATTGTGCATTCAACTAATATACACTAATAGTGTGTTTATTATTATGTTTTATAGTATTATTTCGTAAAATATTGGGTAACACAATTATAGTCACTAGTATAGTCTATTATATTATTGGGGTTTATAGCAGTTTGTGGTCTAATAGTATCATGCTTTATGAGTGGTGTTCTATGTAGTGATGATTAGGCAATAAAATATGCTTTGGGTGTTTATAGCAGTTTGTGGTCTACTAGTATCATGCTTTATGGGTGGTGTTCTATGTAGTGATGATTAGGCCATAAAATATGCTTTTGGTTTATTGCTAACAAAATATACTTTGCTCTACCGCTGTAGTGCAATACATGGTGAAACTTACATACACCGTTAATAAAGTATTGATGGAAGAAGAAGTAAGAGGAAGAATTGTGGAGGTAATGAACAGTGAGACAATGTATAGCCTCCGGGATGGCGGCAGCGTTTCTGTTATTAATATATAATAAGACAATAGGAAAATATGTTGTTGTCTCTACCTGTATTATTACCTTTGCGATAGCATGGTTAAATTTGGGGAGGACAGAGGAAGGAGCAGGAGGTTAGGAAGGGATTTGTAGTGGGAGAGATAGTGTCTGTGATCCTCGGATCACCACTCCTCGGATTATGTCAGTTCAAGTTTAGAAGCTCAATCAACTTTCCCTGATTACGAATTGGCAACCTTTCGATTTACAACAGGTACCTACTTACTGCTACAGTAGGTAGGTGAACAGGGACCAAGGGGGCTAGGAAGAGTGTCCAAACAACTTGCCTGTGTGATGTAGTCGTGGCCAGAATTAGGTTAGGATACAGACACATCTGGCTAGTTAGTAACGCTGTACCCATACCGGAACACTCAGCATGTAAACTTTGTGATACACCTTTAAAGCACTATATTATTGAATGTGACACTGTCAAAGACATCTTGAACTATGTCATTACTTCATTGAGGACATTACATTCTTGCTGTTTATCCCAAATTGGCTAGCCCACACACTGATTAGTCAACAGTTAGAATATGACTCCAATGTATGCTGCTGGTAAATGTGTACTGTCAATGAACCAGAGTGAAAATAAGGTCGCCTCCCTTGCTGCTGCTGCTTCTGCTTCTGCTTCTGCTTCTGCGCCCTTCTAAGTCCCGTTTAAGTCCCCCACCCCAGGCCCCCACAACCGCCCTTCACATCTACACCATTCAAAATCAATTTCACTCAATTTGCACAGAGTGTTATCCTGCAAAACGTTGATGTCGTATATTTCTCTCTTTAAGTGATATCCTGTGGCTCCGAAAGGAGCCTGTTTGGTTAGGTTGTCTTGTGTGAACGAACCTTGGGTTCTTATTTCTTCTCTGTCTTCTTGGGGAGGAGCACAGCTTGGATGTTAGGAAGGACACCCCCTTGGGCAATGGTGACTCCAGACAGGAGCTTGTTCAGCTCCTCGTCATTGCGAATGGCAAGCTGAAGATGACGTGGGATAATGCGGGTCTTCTTGTTGTCGCGGGCGGCGTTACCGGCCAGCTCGAGCACTTCTGCTGCCAGGTACTCCATGACGGCTGCAAGGTACACAGGGGCACCTGCACCAACGCGCTCAGCATAGTTGCCCTTACGCAAGAGACGGTGGATTCTACCCACGGGGAACTGGAGTCCGGCCCTGCTAGAACGGGACTTTGATTTGCCCTTCACTTTGCCTCCCTTGCCGCGTCCTGACATGTTGCTGCTGCTGCTTTTCGTGATAGGAGTTAAATTTCCGCCCGCCACCTTGGTCTTTTATACCAAGCTCAGGATCAGGCCAGGTGGCCGTCTCGCGGACCCAACCAATGTAAGAGAGCCGTAGCTGCAGCCAGTCTGATCCTGAGCGGCCCGCTCGGTATATAAGGAAAAGTTAGTCGGGCCAGTTTTCAATTCTCTCGCTCCGCGCCACGAGTAACTGTGCCGCCATGCCTCCCAAAACTTCCGGAAAGGCTGCCAAGAAGGCTGGAAAGGCCCAGAAGGCCATTGCCAAGGGTGACAAGAAGAAGAAGCGCAGGAGGAAGGAAAGCTACAGCATCTACATCTACAAGGTACTGAAGCAAGTGCACCCCGACACAGGAGTCTCCTCCAAAGCTATGTCCATCATGAACTCTTTCGTGAACGACATCTTCGAGCGCATCGCTGCCGAGGCTTCCCGCCTGGCGCACTACAACAAACGCTCCACCATTACAAGTCGGGAAATCCAGACAGCTGTCCGACTCTTGCTGCCCGGTGAACTGGCCAAGCATGCCGTGTCTGAGGGCACCAAGGCTGTCACCAAGTACACCTCTTCCAAGTAAGAGGTTACTTGTGCACAACAAACACGCCATCCCACTACTACAACTTAATCGGCTCCTTCGGAGCCACAGTTACATGTTAAAGAGACAGTTACCGACACAAATATATTGAGAGGGAAATAAATAAAAAAAAATTATAATAATCTGCATTCTCTATTGGCGTAGAAACAGGACTAAATCGAAACATTATAAATAAATAAATAAATAAATTCTGCGTGGAGTACTTTTACACCCACTGCAAAGTGACATACATGGAGTGTGTTTGGGTTTCATTTCTTGTTTGCAGCACGCCTATTTCATGTAAACAATTCATTTTATTTTATTTTATTGAATTTTCTTTTATTTTAGTTATTTATTTACTTACTTATTCTTTATATATTAATTTGTTACTAGCTCTTGTTTTTTGCACCCACCCACCTCCCGAATTGATGACCTACTATACATTCGTGCCTGCACGACTGTTACCAACTTACCGTTAGGCGATTTGGGTAACCGAAATTAACGCTCTCCTACCACCAACCATTTCGATTGTCATGAAAATTATCTTCAGAACAGTTCTTTGGCCCTGAGAAGGGCCGAGTTATAGATGTCTGGTAGGTTTTGTTGTGCTTTTTCTTTTTCCCCAAGGAAGAGGACTTAAGCACGCTCTCCGCGGATGCGCCGGGCCAGCTGGATGTCCTTGGGCATGATGGTAACGCGCTTGGCGTGAATGGCACACAGGTTGGTGTCCTCGAAAAGACCCACCAGGTAAGCCTCAGAGGCTTCCTGCAGAGCCATGACGGCAGACGACTGGAAGCGCAGGTCAGTCTTGAAATCCTGGGCGATCTCACGCACCAGGCGCTGGAAGGGCAGCTTCCTGATGAGTAGCTCTGTGCTCTTCTGGTAACGACGGATCTCACGAAGGGCGACGGTTCCGGGCCTGTAACGATGGGGCTTCTTGACACCACCGGTGGCTGGGGCGGACTTGCGAGCTGCCTTGGTGGCAAGCTGCTTCCGTGGAGCCTTGCCTCCAGTGGACTTGCGGGCAGTCTGTTTAGTACGGGCCATCTCGACGACGAAATAGTCAATACGGGCGGCCCGTTGTTGTTGTTGTTGTATAGATTGTCGGACCGTAGTCCGACACGGGCCTTTGCCTATAGGCGGCCCGTTTGGTGGTTCCGGCTGGAGCTCCAGGAGCAGCCAGACCGGATTGGGATTGGAGGTGGTCCCACCTGCAGATTGGAGGGATACTGCAGGTTGCAAGTGTGAGCGGACCCCCGATCAGTGGACGCTTACCACCGGCCCCCACTCTTGGACGTGGTCAGCCTCGGAGTGGCGCGCCCCCCGAACTGGGGTCCGCACTTGCTGGGAGAGGATGCTTTCTAAGCTATCTGGGTGGTGGGTATCGTGTGATGACCCGGAGTAGGTGGTGAATGTGGTCTGTATGGGCCTTTCGGGTTAGAGTGGCCGCTGGTGTTGTGTGTGTTTCTTGGGAGATTTGAGTTCTGTCTCGGAGGCTTTGTGTGACCTCGCAATCGAGGAGATAGTGTTCAAGTGGGTTGGCTGCTGGCTCCTGACAGTAGGTGCATTCCGTGACGTCATTTCCGATCATCTGCCAGGAGCACTTGTACCCTAGTCGTAGTCGGTGAAGGCTGACTTGGGTTTGTCTTGGAGTTTTCTTGTCTGCGAAAGGTGGTTCCCCTTTTGTGGCCGCCAGGTACCATTTGGCTGATTGGGAACCAGCGTTGAGTGCATGAAGGAAGCTCTTTTTGATGTGGAGCTTGGTAGTCTTTCTGAGGTGATTTTTGATCTGTTGCACACTTGCTGGAACTTGGATGTGTACGCTACTGGAACGTGTAGCTGCCTTGGCTGCTTCGTCTGCCACGTCGTTTCCTCCGATCCCTACATGACTGGGAATCCAGTGTAAGACGACTGGTCGGTTTTGGCTTTGGAATTCCTGTAGCTGCGCGAGGATCGAGGTGATGATGTGGACGTTGTCTCCCCACTAGCTGGTGGTCGTAGAGTGGTTCCTGAGCTTCTCTCACGGAGCCCCGATTGGGGAAGCCTACTTCCTAGTGTATGTGACTGCTCACTTATAGACGTGAGCTAAGTGTGCCTATTTGGGAAGGATAAGGATTGCGACCCTCTTTCCAGGTGGACCCGCACGATCACGGTTTTCCTGGAAAGACTCGGCTGGGGAGGGTTTTGCTCCGACCCCCTTTCGTGTTCACAATCTCCTGGGAGGGAGGTGAACAGTTACAGGGGGGACCGCAGGACGAATACACTTTTGAGGGTGCAGGTCCCTAGGCCAGAGCGAAAAAGGAAAAATAGTAGTAGAAGGAAAAGGGCTCAAACCACGCCGGGAATATCGCGCTATAACTGCTCTCCAGCTGGAGTGTGGGTCACTCACACCACCAGTGGGGAGGGCAAGCTAATGCTCGATAAACCAAGAACGCTCGTGAGTTGTTGTGGGCGATGACAGTCGTGGGTGGTCCGGTCCGGGAAGATGGCCAACAATGGCACAAGGGAGAGGGCGGTCTTCAAAGTTCCGGGTCCAGCAGGAGGTCTTGTTGAGAGGTCTTCTTCGTTCAGGAGCGATGTGATAAGTGGGCGGCCCGGCAGGCGGGCGGGCTTATATACAGACATTCTCCACCTCAGTGGCCACCTCATTGGCCACGAGTGCCGCATGCGTCATCCGCAAGCTACGCCCCACCTCCAAGAGGGAGGGACGGCCTTGGATGAACGATACTACCGCTGCGTCCACAGCACGCCACCTACTCCCACCAAACCGTGGGCCCGAAACGGTGTTACAAATGCCAGCACTATGGACACACTGTAAACAAGTGTGAGGCGCAGGAAGACACCTGCTCCATGTGTGGCAGCCCTGGACACCGCTACACGGCCTGCCCCAACACAGAGAAAAAATGCGTTGCCTGTGGTGGCCCACACTCCTCCGCCGACCGGACCTGCCCCAGATGGAAGGAGGAATGCAGGGTAGCCAAGGCCCGTCTTGAGAAAAAACTGAGCTACAAAGAGGCCCTCCTTGCTGTACGCTCCCAAGAAAAGAAAAAACCAGCAGTAAAGAAAAACCAAGAAAAGAAAACTCAACAGAAGCAGCCCACCACACAGAACCAAGAACACCACGTGGCCCGTGGTGCTGAAGCCCACGCGGCCAGTGGTGCTGAAGCCCACGTGGTCAACCTCTCCCTCTCTGAATTCTTCCACACCTATGAGGACTTAAAATACGAGGAAGACGAACAAGAAGACCCAAACACAAACGAATGGACAATTCAAGAGAGCAAGAAGAGAAGGAGAGAGAGAAGAAAATCGACATCAAGCTAAGAAGACCAAGACATCCCCTCCACACAAGAAACCAAAACACAATCAAGCCGACCAAGCACTGAACATCCATTGCCCAACCCAACACGCACCTGACGCCTGACCTGACGCTTGACCTGACGCTTGACCTGACGCTAGCCTGGCCTTGTCTTGTCGCCTCCCTGCCGCGTCCAGCCGGGTTGTTGCTGCTGCCCCCATCTTATAATCCCTCACGCAAGCGGTGTTTAGCCACTGCATCTGTTCTCTCCTCCTAAAATTCACTTCAATCCTCCCTTTATTCTTCTCCTGAACCTCCTTCCCCCCTGTCACTAGCATTTTTCGATTCGATTCGGCGAAGCCACACCAGAACCACCTGTAGTAGCAACCACAACAACATGACTGGACGAGGCAAAGGAGGCAAGGGACTTGGAAAGGGTGGCGCCAAGCGTCATCGTAAGGTGCTTCGTGACAACATCCAGGGTATCACCAAGCCCGCCATTCGTCGTCTAGCTCGGCGTGGAGGTGTTAAACGTATATCCGGCCTTATCTACGAGGAGACCCGCGGCGTCCTCAAGGTGTTTCTGGAGAACGTCATCCGTGACGCCGTCACCTACACCGAGCACGCAAAAAGGAAGACCGTCACCGCCATGGATGTGGTTATGCCCTGAAACGGCAGGGCCGCACCCTTTATGGTTTTGGTGGTTAATCAACCTGATGGACGGGCGCACACCACCACCACCACCACGACAAACAAATATACGGACCTAATTTTAGGTCCACATTTAAATCGCTAAAGAGTTGGTTAGACACTGAGTAAATCGTTGAAAATATATCCAATAACATGATCCTCTCTAATTCTGGACTTGTGGTATGAGTATAGGTTGTGTGTGAACGTGTTGGAACCACTTCCTAATAATTGTCAGTCAGTCAGTCAACATTCACCTAACCTCCAGGTACCTCACCTAACTTCCTGTAGCGTCACCGAACCTCACGAAATGTAACCCAATGTAGTTTATAATCTATCCTAACATGACATAACATAACCACGCACTATATTACTTCGGTAAGAGTAATGAGTTTTAATACGCAAAGTTGCAGTTATCATTCATTCATACATACATACATACATACATACCTAACATGCTAGTGGCAGGGGGGATTGAAGTGAATTTTAGGAGGATAGAATAGGTGCAGTGGCTAAACAGCGCTTGCGTGAGGGACTTTAAGCAGCAACTCGCCTGGATGCGGCAGGATAGAGTCAGGTCAAGCGTCCGGTGCATGTTGGGTTCCGCCATGGTTTCTCAGTGTTTGGTCGGCTTGATTGTGTGTGTGTTGTTTTCTTGTTTGGAGGAAATGTCTTGGTATTCTTCTTCTTAGCTTGAAGTTGATTTTCTTCTAACTCTTCTCCTCTTGTTGTTCGTCTTCCCCGTGTCTGCTATCATTCTGTAAAGACTCTATATATGTATGTAGGTATGAGTGAGTAACAGTTGCTGGTTACAGTGATACTTCATATTCGCTGGTGTTGTACTGTATGGCTTCGGTATTTCTTAATATACAAACGGCAACGTTAGGGGATTGAGGTATTTAAAAACCAGCCTACATTACTTATATATAGAAATAAATAATGTGGCTTGGACAATAATGACGACTACTCTCTCCTACCTTCCCCAAACAAGGGCTTTTCGAAAGTATACATTGGACACAAATGACTTAGTACATCATACATTGGTGGTTTAACAAAAGCCCTCATTAGAGAAAGGTGAAGGAGCACACAGTGAACATACAGATTAATGTTTGCACGCGTAGATCATGTAAGGTGAGATGTTGAACACCAGACACGTAGTGTAGTAACTCCCTCACAGATGGCGTTATGAGGGCCTGATGATGTAGCAGTTACCTCACAGATGGTGTTATGAGGAAATTCACATGATGATGCTGTAGCAAAACATTCACTACGTGTTGTCGTAGCATCTTGGGGACACCACGTGGTCGACATGACTCACTCATTCAAGTGGGTGAGGTGTGGTCCCAGGCCTCTCTATCGTGGAGTCTCAGGGGAAGTATAACTGGGTACCTGGGACCTCACTGTGTGAAGGTGGTTAGCTAGCTTGGGTAAGACTCAACTGCCGAGTTGTTTTTCAATGAGTTAAGCACTGTTCACCACTATTCATCACTGGTTCCATTCCTTTGCCAAATGAGGTAGTACCTTATGGCAAGAACTTGTTGATAGTCCGGTGGGGAGGAGGGTTCAGGGGAGTGAGTTGGTATGGGCCAACATATAAATAATAATAATAATAATAATAATAATAATAATTAACGGTTTATTGAAAGTGCTTGGCAGCCAGAAGGCTGAAAATATACAGTTACATATTTGGGGAATGGGTTACGAATTACAAATAATATACAAGTAACATGAGTGACACAAATAAGACATATAATAACTAGCTGGGGAAAAGCTCAAACTACAGTTCATTTCAACATAGTGACAGTGCAAGGAGTAGTGTTTACTGGGAGTGAGTACACTGATTTATTACAAGTTATCGATAATTTTTACAATGGTTGGGACTGGGCTGTTCTTATAGAGATCAGTTCGTGCAAGTATGGGCTGGATGCGGTTGTGGTGTCGAAGAGCAATTCTCGGACTAGGGATCTCAGGTGGTAGTAGGAGCCGGTGTCGGGGATGGGGTAGAAGCTTCTTACCAAATTTGCAGATGAGGTCGTGGTGATGGTCAGTGAGAGTCTAAAGGGTCGGTCAGTGTGTTGAGCGCTTCTTGATATGTGGAGTAGGAAGGGTAGAGAATAATCTTGCATGGCCTCTTTTGCACTTTTTCTAGGTGTTTACGTTGTGTGGCATTTAGGGAGGAAGACCAGGTGGAGGAGGCATAGGTGAGCTTGGGAAGTATGAATGTTGTGTAAACACTGAGGAGCTCGTGTGCAGGAACACCGAGGGACTTGAGTCGGCGTAGGGGGTGGAGACGGAAACTGGAGGATTTGATAACTTCACTGACGTGTGGTTTCTAATTTAGTTTGTTGTCTATATGTATGTGTGTGTGTGTGTGTATATACTACTGTACTTTTTAGATCCTCCTACGCAACCTAACCTATTATAGTTAAGTATAGTAGGCTATACACTATTTTGTTAGTATGTGTTATAAAATGTAATTGCATGTTATTATTATTAATATTATTATTATTAATATTATTATTATTCTTATTATTATTAGTTTTAT
>NW_024723308.1:0-16078 GCF_018991925.1 Homarus americanus
TTTATCGAGATTAGGTTTTGAAAATAATGTAATTTTCAGGGGTTTACACTTGCAGCTGTTTATTGTGAATCTGTGAATTGTCCAATGGAGGCTATCAAGTTTGTTTTTGCACATCTAAGTGGAACAACACTGGAGGAGACAACTTGGAACAGAACTGATGTACCAATAAGTTCATTCATTACTATGATTATGAACAGAATGATATGATCTCACTTGAAAATTGGTGAATTTAAAGAAACAAGAGTACAGTAATGTGCGAATGCCTATTGAGAAGTTATCACTAGACTTGTCTATCTCATAAATTTGTGATATTGATATAAAAACTTTTATATATATTCTTTGTGTAATTGATTTTCATGTTAAAATAATTTTTCATAAAAATTTTGTGTATGTGTATTTAAACCGAGTATTCATTTAATCTCATCTTTACCAATACTTTACCACCACCAATACTATCACCACACCACCACCACACCATTATCAATACAATACACCCAAATAATCAGGTATTTCCCGAACCTGGCCAGGTATAGCCACAATATTTTCCTATTTGACGATTAAATAAAAGTTACGATTTCGTTCGTTCCCATGTATAAAAAATTAAGAAAAAAATATTCTACATTATTCTGTGTAGCAACTAAGAAAAACAAAACGAAATATTTCCTGGAACAGAAATGAAATACAAAGAAAAATTCATGGTTCTAATATATATTTTTTTTAATTTTTGTCAATATTGAAACAAACTTTAATACATAAAATAAATTAAAATGAAACAATTCCATCACTTTACGCCTCCCTTATTTCGTAACTAACAAAATAATTTTTTATTTTCCCGTATACAAATGAAAGAAAAAACTCAAATACCCGGGAATATTGTCATTCTTATCAATAAATAAAAGGTAAAGTCATATGCTTAATTATAAAATCTGGAATAGAACACAACATTTGGAATTTGTTTTATTTCGTAAATTTTAAAAATAGATTTTGACTCTCCAAGTAATCATATGAATCATAAATAATAACAAAAATAAAATTTTTTTTAATATAATTACTTTAAAAAGTCTTCTCGAGAGTGTGCTCTCGAGGTATAAGTTTCTTCAGGGATCAATAGCAATGGTCCATTTTCACTAATACAAAAATAATTATTTTTTTGTGAATGAACAGAAAATCTATACTGCATTTTTTGAGTGAACCCCAATGTTTGGCATTCATTTTATTTAATTATGAAACACAATAAGAAATCCCAATACGATGCTTTAAATATATATATATATATATATATATATATATATATATATATATATATATATATATATATATATATATATATATATAAGTATATATATATATATATATAAGAAGCTGTTTGTCTATTTATTCAAGCTTGGTATGTCTGCACGAGAATCTCGGAGTTACTTTACTGATTCAGTAATGATGGATGGTGTTATGCGAAGATGATGATGGTGTTATATGTAGTGATGTGATGGATGGTGCTTTGTGGCGTAGCGGAGCGATGGATGGTGTTATATGTAGTGATGATGGATGATGTTTTATGTAGTGATGATGGATGTTGTTTTATGTAGTGATGATGGGTGGTGGTGTATGTAGTGATGATGGATGGTGTTATATGTAGTGATGATGGATGGTGTTTTATGTAGTGATGATGGATGTTGTTTTATGTAGTGATGATGGATGATGTTGTATGTAGTGATGATGGGTGGTGTTATATGTAGTGATGATCTATCTATCTATCTATATATAAATATATATATATATATATATATATATATATATATATATATATATATATATATATATATATATATATATATGTATATATATATAACAAAGAATTCTGTCTGTCTGTTTATTTATTTGTTTGTGTGTCCGCACGAGAATCTCGGAAACTACTTTACCGATGTGTAGTGATAATGGATGTTGTTATATGTAGTGATGATGGATGGTGTTATATGTAATGTTGGATGATGTTATATGTAGTGCTGATGGATATTGTTATACGTAGTGATGATGGGTGGTGTTATATGTAGTGATGAGGGATGATGTTATATGTAGTGCTGATGGATATTGTTATATGTAGTGATGATGGGTGGTGTTATATGTAGGATTGATGGATGGTGTTATATGTAGTGATGATGGATGGTGTTATATGTAGTGATGATGGATGATGTTATATGTAGTGATGATGGATGGTGTTATATGTAGTGATGAGGGATGGTGTTATATGCAGTGATGAGGGATGATGTTATATGTAGTCATGATGGGTGGTGTTATATGTAGTGATAATTAGACAATCTATCTATATATAACAAAGAAGTCTGTCTGTTTGAGTGTGTGTGTGTCCGCACGAGAATCTCGGAAACTACTTTACCGAAGTGTAGTAATAATGGATGGTGTTATATGTAGTGATGATGGATAGTGTTATATGTAATGAACGATGATGTTATATGTAGTGCTCATGGATATTGTTATATGTAGTGATGATGGGTGGTGTTACATGTAATAATGATGGATGGTGCTATATGTAGTGATGATGGATGGTGTTATATGCAGTGATGATGGATGATGTTATATGTAGTGATGATGCATGGTGTTATATGTAGTGATGATTAGACAAAAAAATAATATCAGTTTAATGCTAAAAAAATATACTTTCTGTACCGTTGTAGTGAAAAACATGGTGGAACTTACATACACCGTTAATTAACTATTGATGGAAGAAGAAGTTTTGGGGACTGAACAGTGAGACAACGTGGAGCCTCCGGGAGGGTGGCGTCCTACCGTTGCTTCGCAGATGAGCGGCGATTCTGCTAGTGTGTGTGTATATATATATATATATATATATATATATATATATATATATATATATATATATATATATATATATATATATATATATACACATATACATACATACATATACATACATACATATACATACATACATATACATACATACATATACATACATATATACATACATACATACATATATATGCATATATATATGCATATATGCACATGTAACTGGTCGGAATTTACTGGACTTTTAATTTCCCATTTGACTTGGGGTTTATTGAAGATTATTAGATGGTAATTGCAGTGGAAGCGCCCCTTTGAGAAAATCCCGAACCAGCACAAGAACACTTAAATCTACTAAACAAAATGAATTGTCCGTGACCCGTGGAAGGATAGCATCTGTGACTGGGATGAATGAGCCACACTGTAAAATTTACACTTATATTCCCTCCAACACTACAAACACAATCAAATAGTGGTACACCAATATGCGCACTTCTTAACCTGAACTTAAAATACTACTCTGGGGAATAAAAGTTATACATGATGTTGAAATTATTAGAAACTCAGGCAATGCCTCATTAGAGGATAATAAGTTTAAAGTATAAGAAATGTTGCTTGCACACATGAACCAGGCCTTAAGGGCTTTCAACAAAATATCAATCACTGAGAAAATGGTATTAAAAAAATAAGAAATTGATAACTCTACAATTAATATGCCTTAAGGGCACTCACCAAAATTATATCCAGCACTGAGAAAATGGTATAAAAATCAGAGCTTATTAACTCCACCCTGAATAGGCCTTCAGGGCGCTCAACAAAATTATATTACCCCAACAGATACACACCTCCTAACCTAACTTAAACACTACTCTGGGGAACAAAGGTTATACCTGAGATTGAGATTATAAAGAAATATGAAATGCACACAGCATACATTAGTAACTGAAAAAATAGTATTAACTACACTCAAAAATATTGTCACTATTATTAAGAAGTTACTGAGTCCACCAATGCCCGTGAACCATGCTTCCTAACCTAACACACACACAGATTCCACCTGCACTCCGTAGTCGTTTAAGGCACAACCAACAGGCACCCGTAGTTTAAGGCCCAAATCAGCCTTTCTCCACCTTGGAAAGTGTACCTCTAAACTCCACTGACTCTTGGCCCCAGTGTGCGGCCCTGTATCACTCAGCTGGCTTCACTTTACCCCCAGTACATCCATGAAGCGGAAGGGAGTGAGCCAATCAGACCTTGTACAGTTGAGAGAAGCTTTAGCTTCCCGTTAGCAAAAGGGTTTCACTAAGCTGCTTGAGATATGTGGTTTTGTGAGCCGAGGTAGAGGAGAGCTGTTGACCCCAACGATCGTCCCGTCGTTAGCTGGGCACCCAGACGGCTAGGTTCACTCAAGAGCTTCTTTGCTACCCAGCTAAACAGTGACAGGCCTACACTGAGCGGTCCAACGGCGACAATCGCCAATCCTCAATCATCAACGGCAGTCTCAAACGGCAGTCAATCTCTCGCAGTTATCACTCTGGCAGTCAAGTGGGTTCTGACGGAAACCTGAAATTAACTCACTGTTAGCTCTTGATAACTTTATCACTGCCCTATCTAACCCCTATCTGAGATGGAATGAGACTTACTCGTTATACTGCAATAGCGCAACACAGGTGACTAGGCCACGTGACTATTTCTGTGGACGGATGCGCAGGGACGTCTTGTTGGTCAGATCGCTTTCGCGTGACTGAGGACTAGCCAGCCTCGTGTCCTCTCAAGGCGTTAGCTTAGGCCTACGTGACATATTTTCCGCCTAACTAATAATAACTGATATTTAGTTTCATAATTCGTCTCCATATTAATTCGGTAAATTACATTAGTATCGTATAGGCCTAGTTCCACAACCTCTCGCTACATGCAGGGAGCGCAGTCTTCCCTCAGACGACCTTGAACTCAGCATCGCCCAAGGCGCGGCGTTTGAAATTACTCTGAATTTCTGAATATTATATATATATGTATATATATATATATATATATATATATATATATATATATATATATATATATATATATATATATATATATATATATATATATATATATATATATATATATATATATAGATTTTTTTTTACAATAATTTTAGTACTAAATCCGTTTAGAAAGCTGTGACGTCATACAAGGTACAGCTGCCTCCACATGAACGTACTGCAGTTTGTACAGTTGTGGAAATGGAATTCCTTGCCCCCTGTGGTAACCCGTGACTCCAAACGGCAACGTTTCAGTATTAGTATCACTGCTTTTGAATGAATGGTTATTGGTCGTGTAACGACGGACGTGATTGGTGGATAGGTTTGTTATAGGTCATATAGGTTAGCCGTTTGCAGACACGGATAGCCTCAGGGGTGATAGGAAGACATTTCCGCAACTGTACCAGAGACTGGGAGTGTTTAAGGGTTCGGGTTAGAGGTGTGGCAAAAAGTACCGTGAGATAGTGTAATTCCCTTGTTTGTTTGGCCATACATCAATGCTGAAGAGCCCTTATCAAACGAATGGTTTATTTATTTGTTTTATGCAACTTTGTAGTGTAGCCACGACCAAGTGGCTAGGACTGAACTAAGGGAACTGGCAAAGAGATTCAACCACGGTTTTACGCCCATGACTACGGAACTGCATTCGACATCTTTTACCTGCGTGAGGGCAATTGGAGGCAACTGTACAACAATTTATAATGACACCGATAGTTCTTAACGAACCAGATGAAATTTCTTCAATATGGACACAGATCATAACTTTATGTAAGCTATTATGGGAATTATAAAACAAAATACATTTTACCCTAAAAACAAAACCAAACGGTAAATAAAGCGATACACGTATTGCCCTAGTATACAGTATTATCCTAGTATTCAGTATTATCCTAGTATACAGTATTATCATAGTATACAGTTTTATCCTAGTATACAGTATTACCCTAGTATACAGTATTACCCTAGTATACAGTATTATCCTAGTATACAGTTTTATCCTAGTATACAGTATTACCCTAGTATACAGTATTATCCTAGTATTCAGTATTATCCTAGTATACAGTATTATCATAGTATACAGTTTTATCCTAGTATACAGTATTACCCTAGTATACAGTTTTATCCTAGTATACAGTATTACCCTAGTATACAGTATTACCCTAGTATACAGTATTACCCTAGTATACAGTATTATCCTAGTATACAGTATTATCCTAGTATTCAGTATTATCCTAGTATACAGTATTACCCTAGTATACAGTATTATCCTAGTATACAGTATTATCCTAGTATACAGTATTATCCTAGTATTCAGTATTATCCTAGTATACAGTATTATCCTAGTATTCAGTATTATCCTAGTATACAGTATTACCCTAGTATACAGTATTACCCTAGTATTCAGACACCTTTATCTAAAGTATTTATCCAGTAATATTACCTTTAGTATATAGTATTATCCCTAGTATAGTATTTATCCCAGTATTCGTATTTACCTCCTATATAGCACATACAGTATTACATTATCCTGTAGCACATCCTAGCATACAGCACACCAGTATACAGCACATCCCCAGTATACAGCATCTCTAGTATTCAGCATACCCCAGCATGGTGCATACCTAGTATACAGTATTACCCTAGTATTCAGTATTATCCTAGTATACAGTATTACCCTAGTATACAGTATTATCCTAGTATACAGTATTATCCTAGTATTCAGTATTACCCTAGTATACAGTATTACCCTAGTATACAGTATTACCCTAGTATACAGTATTATCCTAGTATACAGTATTATCCTAGTATTCAGTATTATCCTAGTATACAGTATTATCCTAGTATTCAGTATTATCCTAGTATTCAGTATTATCCTAGTATACAGTATTATCCTAGTATTCAGTATTATCCTAGTATACAGTCTTATGCTAGTATACAGTATTACCCTAGTATACAGTATTATCCTAGTATACAGTATTATCCCAGTATACAGCAAACTGTCAACGTAGCACCACTTGTTTAGTCGGCTGTCTGCCAAGTGTACAAAACCTTTACTTATCAAGAAGTAACTTTTAATTATGGTTGCACATACATTATACTGTATAGTGTAACGCTTAAGTGTGGCACGTTTAAAGTGTAAGAGGAGCAAGTGTATAGTGTAATTGGCGCACGTATACTGTATAGTGTAAATGGCGTACGAACAGATCACACGTACAGCGGGAAGAACAACACCCTGATGTACAAACAACAAGACACGCTAGAGTTCAGGTGTCACCTCGACCTTCACCTCTACCCCTTTGACACCCAGAAATGCTACCTCGTATTCAGCGTCCGGGACCTCACCTATGGCCAGGGCGTTCTTCTCAAGGTAGTGTTCACACCCAGGGTGTCCTTCTCAAGGAAGTGTTCACACCCAGGGTGTCCTTCTCAAGGTAGTGTTCACACCCAGAGTGTCCTTCTCAAAGTAGTGTTCACACCCAGGGTGTCCTTCTCAAGGTAGTGTTTACACCCAGGGTGTCCTTCTCAAAGTAGTGTTTACACCCAGGGTGTCTTTCTCAAAGTGGTGTTCACACCCAAGATGTCCTTCTCAAAGTAGTGACCACACCCACACCCTGGGAACGTCCACGCCTAGGACGTCCATCTCAGTGTCCACGTCCACTCTCAGAGTGGTCTTTCTTCAGCGTCCGAACTTAAAACTAATTCTATTTTATTGAAAAAAAGTTAACGTACGACATTACAGTTTCCTCTTTCATATGACAGTATAGTTAAATATTTAAGTTAGTAATTTCTTTGAACTCTTCTATTATTAATGGTCGTATATATGTTTGACTGACCTTAATGTTGTGATATATATCTTAATTATTTTTTTATATTGTTTTGTATGAGTAAATTCTTTATTTTACTGAGAAGCTTGAGAGTTGCAGGAGGGACTGGGAGTGGTGTTTGAGGGTGAGCGTAGGCTGCTGGAGTACAAACTGGAGAGTGAAGCCTTCACCTCACACACAATCGACGGAGTCAGCGCCCTCCAGGTCAGCCAAAACCACCCTCACTTGTCAGTATTTTCATGTGATAGGTTTAACCATCCACTGTAACTTGTATTTGTTCGTATAATATGTTTGGGCTACAGGTGGGGAGATGGTGCTGGGGTGGGTAGAGCAGCGTGTTGTGTGGGTAGGAGAAGGGAAAAGAAGTGGGGAGAAGGGTGTGTTGGGGAGGTAAGGAGAAAGGCGTCTTGGGGTGGTGGGGAGAAGGGTGTGTTGAGGTGGTGGGGAGAAAGTGTGGTGGGGAGAACATAAGAAAATGAGAATGGAGGAAACTACAGCGGGCCTATTGGCCTATACTGGGCACTGCCATTTACACCCAACCCCCATTGCTCATATATCCATTGTTTACGACCGTGTCGTATTTTTCTATTTTTTTTTTATATAACATGCTTCCATGTTCCATATTATTCCTGTAATGATGTGTTGTATTTACTGTTATATAATCTAGTCACCTTAACCCTGTGCTGTTAAGGTTTTAACTGTTATTATTTGTTCAAACCCATTTTGTAGTGTAACCAGCATTCTTTGTTCTCTAACGACCATCTGCATCGTTAAACGACCCACCGGCGGGTCGCGTGGCGGGAGCCGACCTTATATATAGGACCCACCAACTGACGGAGTTAGTTCAGTCCTCCTGTCATACAGTCCACATCCTTTGAGTGACACTCGTCACCTGTTACTTATACTTAATTTATTTGTGTTGTTCCTGTCGCCACCAATGTGGTATATCTATGTGAGTACCTATTTATGTCTCTGTTTGTGTCCATCAGTATTTGATTAGTTACATTTAAGTAATTCAGTGTTGTTTCACTTTAGGTAATTTCGGTGTTAGTTTTTATATGTTTATGCAGTGTTAACGTAATCCAATGCTTTATTATTGTTCTTTTGATGTTTCGATGTTTTAGTATCATTTGTGTCTTAAAAGTTTCGATGGTGAATCAATTTGTTGTGATAGCCTACGAGGGTCTTTATTGTGTTAATATTTAATTAATTATAAATTCTTAAAGGTTTACTTTATTAATTTTTATTCCCTTTTAATTTACTTCACTTTTTTTGTTTGGTTACGCCTAGAACCTGGATATTTAAGTAAATTAAGAGAAGGCGTAACAGTGTGTGTGTGTGTGTGTGTGTGTGTGTGTCTGTCTGTAATTATGTTAGCTTATGTTTGGTTAGTTATTAGTTGGAGTAAGTTGTCGTGGAGATTTTTCAGGTTAGGTTAGATTAGATTAGGTTAGGTTGTGTTAGATTAGGTTAGTTATTAGTCCGAGTAAGCTGGAATTAAGATTCTTCTGGATATACAAAACACTAAAGTTATTATCCAGCGTAATCCTCCCGCACACCCCAGCAAAATGATTCACAATGGAGACTGATTAATGAATGCTTGTGTTGTGATAATAATTCCTCTTATTGATTAACGAACTTTAAATAAAATGGAACAAGGTTGAGTGATGGTTGTTGAACTGATATAGAAATGTTAAGTGGTAGTAGATATAGTGAAAAATAAGTCATTGAGTGATACTGCAGTTGTGTAGTACCCAAGTTTGGTTCACTTGTATGTTATTGAGGAAATTATTCAATCAGGATTTTTTTACAAGGATGATTGGTGTACCTGAAGTTGATGATCGTTTTATTTATTTTTTTTTTATTATTATAATGGTTGCCCCTCCTGTAATGAGAATGGCCAGGCCCAAGGGCCACCTAGGCGTGAATTTGTTTAAGGTGTTGAAGCTGTCGCCAACACAACATCCACACCCTGAGTTAATGAGCTGAGTGACCCAGTGTCAAGGAATAGTCCGTGGCCAACTGCCCTGGCTAACCATTACCCTGTAACACGACGCGCGAATCGATTAACATCCAGGTCTCCAATTACAATGACGCAAAGGAACTTGCTCATGGTCTCACCCTGCCCGGAAATGGAACCCGGGTTCATTCGCTTGCGAGGCGAGCAAGCTGACAATTACACCGTGTGTCGCCAATATACACACACACACACACACACACACGTCTCCTGAAGTAGATATGAGAGAGAGAGAGAGAGAGAGAGATCTAAGCAGCTTATTATCATCCTACACCAACAGGAAGCGACAGACAGACAGACAGACAGACAGACAGACACATCACAACCACCAAGTTTTTCTCACATTAACATAATCTCTTGTCGTCGTGTCCGTGTGGCTGTCGTGTTTGTCAATCCAGCAATTTCTCTTCTTTCTTCTCTCATGATTATTTCTTCTTTTATGTAATTTTTTTGTTGATTTTCGTTTTCATTTCTTCATTTAAAATTTTGGTGATTTCTTTCCTACCCTCTATCCTTCTTTCTTTCCTTCCCTCTATCCTTCTTTCTTTCCTCGCCATCCTCTCTATTTTCACCCTTCCATCATCTTTATCAGTTTTTCAATTTTCCCTGTCTCCTTCCTCCCTTCCTTTCCCTATTCTCATCTTTCGTTCAGCCTTCCCTCCTTCATAATTCCTCCCCATCTCTCCCTCTATTCCTTCCTTCATCACCATCATATAAAATCATACTCGCTTCCCCCCCCTCGCCTCCCCTCCCACAAAAAAAAAATATTCATCCCAACTTAAAAATTCACGTTTCCTGGCCACTGAGATCACCTACCCTGACCTTACCTTTACTTTGACCTGACCTGACCTCTGCCGAATGATGCCTTATACCTTATACCCAAACGATATATACCCATACACCAAATGAAACTCGAAGAGACTGACTATAATGTGTGTGTGTATATATATTAATCTGTTATCATTCAATCAAAAGTTTATACGGTTTTACAAAGTTGTTTTCATTTTAATGTGGACTGGAGACCCTGTATAATATAAGTTGACTAATACTATACTTATGAGTGGGAGTAAACACTAATTCACATCTCTCTCTCTCTCTCTCTCTCTCTCTCTCTCTCTCTCTCTCTCTCTCTCTCTCTCTCCAGTCCTTTCCCTCGTCTACTCTCTCAATAATATCTTTCTCTTAATCTACATCTCTCTCTCTCTCTCTTTCTCTCTCCCAGAATATCAACAGTGAGGTAAATATATAAATAACACGATTTTTACAGGAATGAGGTGCCATGTATTGTTAGAGAAGAGAGAATATTAATAGGTTCAATCTATCCTCATTTGAACCTAACCTAACTATTCAACTGTGCTTACAGAACCATTCCCTCGTCCCCCGCTAGCCCTTGACTGGCAGGAGGAATGGGCGAGATAGGGCAGGAAGGTCAACTGGTGAGTATACACCACAAGGTCAACAGGGTCAGGAGCCAAGAGGTACAGATCTCCGTGGGTCATGGTGGTCATACTATATAACTGTACTGTAGAAGGTATTGTCTCTCTCTCTCTCTCTCTCTCTCTCTCTCTCTCTCTCAGATAACCCCCATGTTTCTTATGACTCTTCCTGGACAGTGTATTTTTATCTTCCAATAGGATATGTTATCGTGTATCTCTTGTTAGAACGAGGGAACAAATAATTTATTGAATAATGGCAGGTTGAGGGAGAGGGCGATGTACTGTACAGAACTAAACAAAATATTTTTTTGGAAATACATTGTTTTTAACATTCAGTGCCATAATATTCTGACTTCTACTGTTTAACTATAATCTGACTACGCTACCGTTCACGGGATGAATATGGGTGCACAATAAACTAGGAAACATCTCACACTCACACACACGTATAGATGATCAGTAAGGAGGAGCCTCGACCTGAACCCTGACAGAACGTTACAGGTGTACTATTTCGTCAGGCCGCGGTTAGGAAGTATATGAGAGTGATTTTGGAAGATATATTTATGTTCCATATAGCATATTTATGGTTTGTGTGTGTGTGTGTGTGTGTGTGTGTGTGTGTGTGTGTGTGTGTGTCTGTCTGTCTGTCTGTAATTATATTAGCTTATGTTTGGTTAGTTATTAGTTGGAGTAAGTTGTCGTGGAGATTTTTCAGGTTAGGTTAGATTAGATTAGGTTAGGTTGTGTTAGATTAGGTTAGTTATTAGTTGGAGTAAGCTGGAGTTCAGATTCTTCTGGATATACGAAACACTAAAGTTATTATCCAGCGTAATCCTCCCACACACCCCAGCAAAATGATTCACAATGGAGACTGATTAATGAATGCTTGTGTTGTGATAATAATTCCTCTTATTGATTAACGAACTTTAAATAAAATGGAACAAGGTTGAGTGATGGTTGTTGAACTAATACAGAAATGTTAAGTGGTAGTAGATATAGTGTAAAATAAGTCATTGAGTGATACTGTAGTTGTGTAGTACCCAAGTTTGGTTCACTTGTATGTTACTGAGGAAATTATTCAATCAGGATTTTTTTACAAGGATGATTGGTGTACCTGAAGTTGATGATCGTTTTTTTTTTCATTATTATAATGGTTGCCCCTCCTGTAATGAGAATGGCCAGGCCCAAGGGCCACCTAGGCGTGAATTTGTTCAAGGTGTTGAAGCTGTCGCCAACACAACAACCACACCCTGAGTTAATGAGCTGAGTGACCCAGTGTCAAGGAATAGTCCGTGGCCAACTGCACTGGCTAACCATTACCCCGTAACACGACGCGCGAATCGATTAACATCCAGGTCCCCAATTACTGTTGGGTAGATAGAGGTAAATGACGCAAAGGAACTTGCTCATGGTCTCACCCTGCCCGGAAATGGAACCCGGGTTCATTCGCTTGCGAGGCGAGCAAACTGACAATTACACCGTGTGTCGGCAACGCGCACACACACACACACACACACACACGTCTCCTGAAGTAGATATGAGAGAGAGAGAGATCTAAGCAGCTTATTATCAACCTACACCAACAGGAAGCGACAGACAGACACGTCACAACCACCAAGTTTTTCTCAAATTAACATAATCTCTTGTCGTCGTGTCCGTGTGGCTGTCGTGTTTGTCAATCCAGCAATTTCTCTTCTTTCTTCTCTCTTGATTATTTCTTCTTTTATTTAATTTTTTTTTGTTGATTTTCGTCTTCATTTCTTCATTTAAAATTTTCGCGATTTCTTTCCTTCCCTCTATCCTTCTTTCTTTCCTTCCCTCTATCCTTCTTTCTTTCCTCGCCATCCTCTTTATTTTCACCCTTCCATCATCTTTATCAGTTTTTCAATTTTCCCTGTCTCCTTCCTCCCTTCCTTTTCCTATTCTCATCTTTCCTTCAACCTTCCCTCCTTCATAATTCCTCTCCATCTCTCCCTCTATTCCTTCCTTCATCACCATCATATAAAATCATACTCGCTTCCCCCCTCCCTCCTCCCCCCCCAAAAAAAAATATTCATCCCAACTTAAAAATTCACGTTTCCTGGCCACTGAGATCACCTACCCTGACCTTACCTTTACTTTGACCTGACCTGACCTCTCCCGAATGATGCCTTATACCTTATACCCAAACGATATATACCCATACACCAAATGAAACTCGAAGAGACTGACTATAATGTGTGTGTGTGTGGATATTAATCTGTTATCATTCAATCAAAAGTTTATAAGGTTTTACAAAGTTGTTTCCATTTTAATGTGGACTGGAGACCCTGTATAATATAAGTTGACTAATACTATACTTATGAGTGGGAGTAAACACTAATTCACATCTCTCTCTCTCTCTCTCTCTCTCTCCAGTCTATTTCCCTCGTCTTCCCTCTCAATAATATCATTCTCTCAATCTACATCTCTCTCTCTCTCTCTTTCTCTCTCCCGGAATATCAACAGTGAGTAAATATAAATAAGCACACGATTTTACAGAATAGGGATATATATGTGTTAGAGAGAGAGAGAGAGAGAGAGAGAGAGAGAGAGAGAGAGATAAACTAACCATGGGACCTGATCTATCACTCATTTGAACCTAACCTAACCTAACCTCAACTATGCTTACAGAACCATTCCCCTCCGTTCCTCCCCCCTCGGCCCCCCAGCCCTTGACTGTAGGAGGAATGGGCGAGATAGGGCAGGAAAGGTCAACTGGGTGAGTATACACAAGGTCAACAGAGGTCTGGAGCCAAGAGGTACAGATCTCCGTGGGTCATGGTGGTCATACTATATAACTGTACTGTAGAAGGTATTGTTTCTCTCTCTCTCTCTCTCTCTCTCTCTCTCTCTCTCTCTCTCTCTCTCTCTCTCCAGTCTATTTCCCTCGTCTTCCCTCTCAATAATATCATTCTCTCAATCTACATCTCTCTCTCTCTCTCTTTCTCTCTCCCGGAATATCAACAGTGAGTAAATATAAATAACCACACGATTTTACAGAATAGGGATATATATGTGTTAGAGAGAGAGAGAGATAAACTAACCATGGGACCTGATCTATCACTCATTTGAACCTAACCTAACCTAACCTCAACTATGCTTACAGAACCATTCCCCTCCGTCCCCCCCCTCGCCTGGGCCCCCCAGCCCTTGACTGTAGGAGGAATGGGCGAGATAGGGCAGGAAAGGTCAACTGGGTGAGTATACACAAGGTCAACAGAGGTGAGGAGCCAAGAGGTACAGATCTCCGTGGGTCATGGTGGTCATACTATATAACTGTACTGTAGAAGGTATTGTTTCTCTCTCTCTCTCTCTCTCTCTCTCTCTCAGATAACCCCCAAGTTTGTTGTAACTCTTCCTGGACAGTGTATTTTTATCTTCAAATAGGATATGTTATCGTGTATCTCTTGTTAGAACGAGGGAACAAATAATTTATTGAATAATGGCAGGTTGAGGGAGAGGGCGATGTACTGTACAGAACTAAACAAATAATTTTTTGGAAATATATTGTTTTTAACATTCAGTGCCATAATATTCTGACTTCTACTGTTTAACTATAATCTGCCTACGCTACCGTTCACGGGATGAATATGGGTGCACAATAAACTAGCCGCTGTATGTGGCAAAATTAAAAAGCGGATCCCCGCCTTTTTTATTACATACTAGGAAACATCTCACACACACACACACGTATAGATGATCAGTAAGGAGGAGCCTCGACCTGAGCCCTGACAGAACGTTACAGGTGTACTATTTCGTCAGGCCGCGGTTATGAAGTATATGAGAGTGATTTTGGAAGTTATATTTATGTTCCATATAACATATTTATGGTTTATGTGTGTGTGTGTGTGTGTGTGTGTGTGTGTCTGTCTGTCTGTCTGTAATTATGTTAGCTTATGTTTGGTTAGTTATTAGTTGGAGTAAGTTGTCGTGGAGATTTTTCAGGTTAGGTTAGATTAGATTAGGTTAGGTTGTGTTAGATTAGGTTAGTTATTAGTTGGAGTAAGCTGGAGTTAAGATTCTTCTGGATATACAAAACACTAAGTTATTATCCAGCGTAATCCTCCCACACACCCCAGCAAAATGATTCACAATGGAGACTGATTAATGAATGCTTGTGTTGTGATAATAATTCCTCTTATTGATTAACGAACTTTAAATAAAATGGAACAAGGTTGAGTGATGGTTGTTGAACTGATATAGAAATGTTAAGTGGTAGTAGATATAGTGTAAAATAAGTCATTGAGTGATACTGTAGTTGTGTAGTACCCAAGTTTGGTTCACTTGTATGTTACTGAGGAAATTATTCAATCAGGATTTTTTTACAAGGATGATTGGTGTACCTGAGAATGGCCAGGCCCAAGGGCCACCTAGGCGTGAATTTGTTTAAGGTGTTGAAGCTGTCGCCAACACAACAACCACACCCTGAGTTAATGAGCTGAGTGACCCAGTGTCAAGGAATAGTCCGTGGCCAACTTTACTGGCTAACCATTACCCCGTAACACGACGCGCGAATCGATTAACATCCAGGTCCCCAATTACTGTTGGGTAGATAGAGGTAAATGACGCAAAGGAACTTGCTCATGGTCTCACCCTGCCCGGAAATGGAACCCGGGTTCATTCGCTTGCGAGGCAAGCAAGCTGACAATTACACCTTGTGTTGCCAACGTACACACACACACACACACACGTCTCCTGACGTAGATATGAGAGAAAGAGAGAGAGAGAGAGAGAGATCTAAGCAGCTTATTATCATCCTACACCAACAGGAAGCGACAGACAGACAGACAGACACATCACAACCACCAAGTTTTTCTCAAATTAACATAATCTCTTGTCGTCGTGTCCGTGTGGCTGTCGTGTTTGTCAATCCAGCAATTTCTCTTCTTTCTTCTCTCATGATTATTTCTTCTTTTATTTAATTTTTGTTGT
>NW_024723309.1:0-7190 GCF_018991925.1 Homarus americanus
TGTGAGGGCCGGGCACCCCTCCAGCACTATGACCCGGGGTATGAAGGCCGGGCAGCCCTTCAGTGCTATGACCCGGGGTGTGAGGACCGTGCACCCTTTCAGTGACATGACCCGGGGTGTGAAGGGCGGGCACCCCTTCAATGACATGACCCGGGGTGTGTGGGCCGGACACCCTTTCAGTGCCATGACCCGGGGTGTGCGGCCCGATTACTCCTTCGGTGCCATGACCCGGGGTGTGAGGGCCGTGCACTCCTTCAGCCCCATGACCCGAGGTGTGATTGCAGGGCCACCCGTTTAGGTCTATAACCAGCTGTGTGAGGGCCGGTCACACCTTCAGTGCCATGGCCAGGGGTGTGACGGCCGGGCACCGCTTCAGTGCCATGACCCGGCGTATGAGGGCCGGGCACCCCTTTAGTGCCATGAGCCGGGGTGTGAGGGCCGGGCATCCCTTTAGTGCTATGAAACGGGGTGTGAGGGCCGGGCACCCCTACAGAGCTATGAACCGGGGTGTGAGAGCCGGGCACCCCGTCACATGACATGGGGTGTGAGGGCCGGAAACCCTTTCAGTGCCATGGCCCGGGGTGTGAGGGCCGGGCTCGATTTCAGTGCCATGAATTGGGGTGTGAGGGCCGGGCACCCCTCCAGCACCATGACCCAGGGTATAAGGGCCGGGGACCCCTTCAGTGCTATGACCCGGGGTGTGAGGGCCGGGCACCCTTTCAGTGACATGATATAGAGTGTAAGGGCCGGGCACCCCTTCAATGACATGACCCGGGGTGTGTGGGCTGGGAACCCTTTCAGTGCCTGAACCGGGGTGTGAGGGCCGGGCAATCGTTTAGGTCTATGACCAGGGGTGGGAGGGCCGGGCATACCTTCAGTGCCATGGCCAGGGGTGTGACGGCCGCGCACCGATTCAGTGCCATGACCCGGGGTGTGAGGGCCGGGCACCCCTTTAGTGCAATGAAACGGGGTGTGAGGGCTGGGCACCCCTATAGAGCTATGAACCGCGGTGTGAGGGCCGGGCACCCCTTCACATGACACGGGTGTGAGGGTCGGGCACCTTTTCAGTGCCATGAACCGGGGTGTTAGGGCCGGGCACCCTTTCAGTGTCATGAACCGGGGTGTGACGGACGGGCACCCCTTCAGTGCCATGAACCAGGTGTGAGGCCGGGCACCCTTTTCAATGCCATGAATCGGGTGGAGGGCTGGCACCCCTTCAGCACCATGACCCGTGGAGGGCCAACCACCCCACAGTGCCAAGCACCGGTGTGAGGGCTGGCACCCTTCAGCACCATGACCTGGGGTGAGGGCGGCCTGATTTCAGTGCCAGGAATCGGGGTGAGGCCGGGCACCCTTTCAGTGCCATGAACGGGGTGAAGGCTGGCACCGCTACAGTGCTGTGAACTGGGTGTGAGGCCCGGGCACCTCCAGCACTATGACCGGGGGTATGAGGGCTGGGCACCCCTTCAGTGCTAAGTGACCCGGGGTGTGAGGGCCGAGCACCCTTTTCAGTGCTAAGGACTCCGGGGTGTGAGGACCAGCTACCTCTTCAGTGCTATGACCCGGGTGTGACGCAGGCTGGCACTTTTCAGCCCATGAACCGGGGTGTGACGGACGGGCACTCGTTTAGGTCTATGGCCAGGGGTGTGAGGGCCGGGCACCCCTTCAGTGCTATGACCCGGGGTGTGAGGGCCGAGCACCCTTTCAGTGCCATGATCCGGGGTGTGAAGGCCAGCCACTCCTTCAGTGCCATGACCTGAGGTGTGACGGCCGGGCACCCCTTCAGCCCCATGTCCCGAGGTGTGAGGGCCGGCCACCCGTTTAGGTCTATAACCAGGTGTGTGAGGGCCGAGCACACCTTCAGGGCCATGGCCACGGGTGTGACGGCTGGGCACCGCATCAGTGACATGACCCGGGGTGTGAGGGCCGGCCACCCCTTCAGTGACATGACCCGGGGTGTCAGTTACGGGCACCCCTTCAGTGCCATGAGCCAGGGTGTGAGGGTCGGGCACCCCTTGAGTGCCATGAAACGGGGTGTGAGGGCCGGGCACAACTACAGTGTTATGAACCGGGGTGTGAGGGCCGGGCACCCCTTCACATGACACGGGGTGTGAGGGCCGAGCACCTGTTTAGGTCTATAACCAGGTGTGTGAGGGCGGGCAGCGCTTCAGTGCCATGTCCCGGGGTGTGAGGGCCGGGTACCCCTTTAGTGCCATGAGCCGGGGTGTGAGGGCCGGGGACCCTTTTAGTGCCATGAAACGGGGTGTGAGGGCCGGGCAACCCTACAGAGCTATGAATCGGGGTGTGAGGGCCGGGCACCACTTCACATGACACGGGGTGTGAGGGCCGGGCAGCCCTTCATATGACACGGGGTGTGAGGGCCGGGCACCTTTTCAGTGCCATGAATCGGGGTGTGAGGCCCGGGCACCCCTCCAGCACCATGATCCTGGGTATGAGGGCCGGGCACCCCTTCAGTGCTATGACCCGTGGTGTGAGGGCCGGGCACCTTTTCAGTGACATGACACCGGGGTGTGAGGTTCGGGCACCCTTTCAATGACATGACCCAGGGTGTGTGGGCAGGGCACACTTTCAGTGCCATAACCCGGAGTGTGAGGGCCTGTCACTCCTTCACTGCCATGACCCGGGGTGTGATGGCGGGGCACACCTTCAGCCCCATGACCCGGGGTGTAAAGGCCGGGCACTCGTTTAGGTCTATGACCAGGGGTGTGAGGGCCGGGCACTCGTTTCGGTCTATGACCAGGGGTGTGAGGGCCGGGCACCCCATTTTCAGCATGACCCGGGGTGTGATGGCCGGGAACCGCTTCAACCCCATGACCCGGGGTGTGAGGGTCGGGCACACCTTCAATGACATGACCCGGGGTTTGAAGGCCGGACACCCTTTCAGTGACATGGGACGGGGTGTGAGGTTCGGGCACACCTCCAGCACCATGACCTGGGGTGTGAGGTTCGGGCACACCTTCAGAGCCATGACCCGGGGTGTGAGGGCCGGGCACCCCTTCAGCACCATGATCCAGGGTGTTAGGGCAGGGCTCGATTTCAGTGCCAAGAACTGGGGTGTGAGGGCCGGGCACCCCATCAGCACCATAACCCGGGGTGTGAGGTTCGGGCACACCTTCAATGACATGACCCGGGGTGTGAGGGCCGGGAACCCCTTTAGTGACATGACCCGGGGTGTGAGGGCCGGGCACCCCTCAGACACCATGACCCGGGTTTTGAGGGTCGGGGACCTTTTCAGTGCCATGAATCCGGGTGTGAAAGCCGAGCATCCCTTCAGCACCATGACCCGGAGTGTGAGGGCCAGGCACCCCTGCAGTGCCATGACCCTGGGTGTGAGGGACGGGCATCCCTCCACCAAAATGACCCGGGGTGTGAGGGCCGGGAACCGTTTCAACCCCATGACCTGTGGTGTGAGGGCTGGGCACCCCTTTAGGTCCATGACCTGGGGTGTGAGGGCCGTGCACCCCTTCAGTGCCATGACCCGGGGTGTGAGGGCCGGGCACCCTCTCAGTGTCATGAACCGGGGTGTGAGGGCCCGGCACCCTTTCAGTGCCATGAAACGGTGTGTGAGGTCCGGGCACCCCTACAGTGCTGTGAACTGGTGTGTGGGCCGGGCACCCCTTCACATGACCCGGAGTGTGAGGGTCCGGCACCACTTCAGTGAAATGAATCGGGGTGTGAGGGCCGGGCACCCCTTCAGCACCATTACCCAGAGTGTTATGGCCGGGCTCGATTTCAGTGCCAAGAATCGGGGTGTGAGGGCCGGGAACCCCATCAGCACCATGACCCTGGGGTGTGATGGTAGGGAACCGCTTCAACCCCATGATCCGGGGTGTGAGGGCCGGGCACCCCTCAGGCACCATGACCCGAGGTGTGAGGGCCGGGCACCCCTTCAGTGCCAGGAATCGGGGTGTGAAAGCCGGGAAACCCTTCAGCACCATGACCCGGGGTGTGAGGGCCAGGCACCCCTTCAGTGCCATGACCCGGGGTGTGAGGGCCCGGCACCCCTTCAGTGACATGAACCGTGGTGTGAGGGCCGGACACCCCTTTAGGTCCATGACCCGGGGTGTGAGGGCCGTGCACCCTTTAAGTGCCATGACCCGGGGTGTGAGGGCCGGAGACCCTTTCAGTGCCATGAATCGGGGTGTGAAAGCCGGACACCCCTTCAACACCATGACCCGGGGTGTGAGGGCCAGGCACCCCTTCAGTGCCGTGACCCGGGGTGTGAGGGCCGGGCACCCCTTCAGTGACATGACCCGGGGTGTGAGGGCCGGGCATTTTCCAGCACCCGACCCTGGGCAGTGTGAGGGGGATGAACCGGCCAGGCCAACCCCATGATTCGTGGTGTGAGGGCCGGGCACCCCTTTAGGTCCATGACCCGGGGAGTGAGGGCCGTTCACCCTTTCAGTGCCATGACACGGGGTGTGAGGGCCGGGCACCCTTTCAGTGTCATGAAACGGGGTGTGAGGGCCGGGCACCCTTTCAGTGCGATGAAACGGGGTGTGAAGGCCGGGCACCCCTACAGTGCTGTGAACCGGGGTGTGAGGGGCGTGCACCCCTTCAGTGCCATGAATAGGTTTGTGAGGGCCGGGCAACCCTTTTGTGACATGACCCGGGTCGTCAGGGCCGGGCAACCCTTTAGGTCCATCACCCGGGGTGTGAGGGCCATGCACCCCTTTAGGTCCATGACCCGGGGTGTGAGGGCCGTGAACCCCTTCAGTGACATGACCCGGGGTGTGAGGGCCGGGCACCCCTTTAGTGACATGACCCAGGGTGTGAGGGCCGGGCACCCCTCCAGCACCATGACCCGGAGTGTGAGGGCCGGGCACCCCTTCGGTGTCATGAACCGGGGTGTGAGGGCGGGGCACCCTTTCAGTGCCATGAATCGCGGTGTGAAGGCCGGGCACCCCTACAGTGCTATGAACCGGGGTGTGGGGGCCGGTCACCCCTTCAGTGCCATGAATAGGGATGTGAGGGCCGGGCACCCCCTTCAGTGACATGACCCTGGGCGTCAGGGCCGGGCAACCCTTCAGTGCCATGAAACGGGTGTGAGGGCCGGGCACTTTACAGGGCTATGAACCAGAGGTGGAGGGCCGGGCACCCCTTCACATGACACGGGTGTGAGAGCCGGGCACTTTTTCAGTGCTATGACCTGGGGAGGGAGGGCCGGGGCACACTCTTCTCAGAGCTATGACCTGGGGTGAGGGCTGGGCATTTTTCAGTGATATGACCCTTGGGTGTGAGGGGCTGGCACCCCTTCAATGATATGACCTGGGGGTGAGGGCTGGGCACCTTCAGTGCCATGACCTGGTGAGGGGCCGGTCCTCCTTCAGTGCCAAGGACCTGGGAGGAGAGGGCTGGGCACCTTATTTCTATGACCAGCGTGAGGGTCGGGCCTTCAGTGCCACATCGGGGTGAGGGCCGGGTCACTCCTTCAGTGCCATGACCCGGGGTGTGAGGGCCGGTCCCTCCTTCAGTGCCATGACCCGGGAGGAGAGGGCCGGGCACTCGTTTAGCTCTATGACCAGGGGTGTGAGGGACGGGCATACCTTTAGTGCCATGGCCAGGGGCGTGACGGCCGGGCACCGCTTCAGTGCCATGACCCGGGGTGTGAGGGCCGGGCACCCCTTCAGTGCCATGACCCGGGGTGTGAGGGCCGTGAACCCCTTCAGTGACATGACCTGGGTTGTGAGGGCCGGGCACCTTTTTAGTGACATGACCCGGGGTGTGAGGGCCGGGCACCCCTCCAGCACCATGACCCGGAGTGTGAGGGCCGGGCACCCCTTCAGTGTCATGAACCGGGGTGTGAGGGCAGGGCACCCTTTCAGTGCCATGAATCGGGGTGTGAAGGCCGGGCACCCCTACAGTGCTGTGAACCGGGGTGTGAGGGCCGGGCACCCCTTTAGTGCCATGAAACGGGGTGTGAGGGCGGGGCACCCCTACAGAGCTATGAACCAGAGTGTGAGGGCCGGGCACCCCTTCACATGATACCGGGTGTGAGAGACGGGCACCTTTTCAGTGCCATGACCCGGTGTATGAGGGCCGGGCACGCCTTCAGAGCTATGACCCTGGGTGTGAGGGCCGGGCATTTTTTCAGTGATATGACCCTGGGTGTGAGGGACGGGCACCCCTTCAATGATATGACCCGGGGGGTGAGGGCCAGGCACTCGTTTAGCTCTATGACCACGGGTGTGAGGGCTGGGCATACCTTCAGTGCCATGACCCGGGGTGTGAGGGCCGGTCACTCCTTCAGTGCCATCACCCGGGGTTTGAGGGCCGGTCCCTCCTTCAGTGCCATGACACGGGGGGTGAGGGCCGGGCACTCGTTTAGCTCTATCACCAGGGGTGTGAGGGCTGAGCATACCTTCAGTGCCATGGCCAGGGGTGTGACGGCCGGGCACCGCTTCAGTGCCATGACCCGGGGTGTGAGGGTCGGGCACCCCTTCAGTGACATGAACCATGGCGTCAGGGCCGGACACCCCTTCAGCACCATGACCCGGAGTATAAGGGCCGGGCACCCCTTCAATGACATGACCCCGGGTGTGTGGGCCGGGTACCCTTTCAGTGCCATGACCCGGGGTGTGAGGGCCGGGCACCCGTTTAGGTCTTTAACCAGGGGTGTGAGGGCCGGGCACACCTTCGGTGCCATGGCCAGGGGTGTGACGGCCAGGCACCGCTTCAGTGCCATGACCCGGGGTGTGACGGCCAGGCACCCTTTCAGCTCCATGACCCGGTATGTGAGGGCCGTGCACCCCTTTAGTGACATGACCCGGGGTGTGATGTCCGGGCATCCCTTCAGCTCCATGACCCGGTATGTGAGGGCCGGGCACCCCTCTAGCATCATGGCCCGGGGTGTGAGGGTCGGGCACCCCTTCAGTGTCATGACCCGGGGTGTCAGGGCCGAAGACCCTTCCAGAACTAAGGCCCGGGGTGTGAGGGCCGGGCACCCTTTCAGTGCCATGAATCGGGGTGTAGGGCCGGACACCACTTTAGGTACATGACCAAGGGTGTGAGAGCGGGACAAACCTTCAGTGCCATGGCCACGGGTGTGAGGGCCGGGCACCTCATCAGTGCCATGACCCGGTGTGTGAGGGCCGGGCACCACTTCAGTGACATGACCCGGAGTGTGAGGGCCTGGCACACCTTTAGTGATATGACCCGGGGTGTGAGGG
>NW_024723310.1:0-14615 GCF_018991925.1 Homarus americanus
TACCTGGCAGTGTCGTGGTGTACCTGGGAGTTTCAGAGGTGTGCTAAGGAATGCCGGGGTGGAGTACCTGGGAGTGTCAAGGTGTACCTGGAGTGTCAGGGAGTACCTGGGAGTGTCAGAGATGGTCTGGGAGGTTGGGGAGGTGTACCTGGGAGGAGGTGTACTGAGCAAATGGAGGTGTACCTAGGGAGGTAAGAAGTGCACCCAGGAGGTCGGAGGTGTGCAACCTGGGAGCAAGTCGGAGGTGCACCTGGGAGTGTCAGCGGTGTACCTGGGAGGTCTGAGTAAAATTTGAGAGTGTCAGAGGAGTACCTGGGAGTGTCTGAGGTGGGGTGCCTGGGACTGTCAGAGGTGTGCCTGGGAGTGTCGGAGGTGTACCCGAGATTGCAAGAAGTGTACCTGGCAGTGTCGGAGGTACCTGGAAGTGTTGGGAGGCGTACCTGGGAGCAAGTCAGAGAGGTGCACTTGGGAGTGTCAGAGGTACCTGGGAGTGTCAAAGGTGTACCTGGGAGGCGTCGGAGGTGTACCTGGGAACGTAAGAAATGTACTTGGGAGTTTCTGGAGGCACCTGGGAGGCCAGAGGTACCTGGGTGTGTCAAAGGTGTACCTGGGAGTGTCGGAGGCACCTGGGAGTGTAAGAAGGCACCTGGGAGTGTCGGAGGTGTACCTGGGAGTGTTGGGAGGTGTACCTGGGAGGTCAGGAGGTGTACTTGGGAGTGTCAGGAGGTGCACCTGGGAGGCCGGAGGTGTACCTGGCAGTGTCAGCGGTGTACCTGGGAGTGTTGGAGGTGTACCTGGGAGTGGGGTCAGGAGGTGTACTTGGGAGTGTCAGTGGTACCTGGGAGTGTCAGCGGTGTACCTGGGAGTGTCTGAGGTGTGCTCTGGGAGTGTCAGGAGGTACCTGGGAGTGTCGGAGGTGTACCTGAGAATGAGAAGTGTACCTGGGAGGTCAGAGGTGTACCTGGCAGTGTCGGAGGTACCTGGCAGTGTCAGCGGTGTACCTGGGAGGTCGGAGGTACCTGGGAGTGTAAGAAGTGTACCTGGAGCACAGCGTGTACCTGGGAGTGTCTGAGGTACCTGGGAGTCAGAGAGAGGTGTGCCTGGGAGTTTCCAGAGGTGCACTTGGGAGAGTCAGAGGCACCTTGGAGTGTCTGGAGGTGTACCTGGGAGTGTCTGAGGTGGCACCTGGCAGTGTCTGGAGGTGTACTCAAGGGTGTCTGAGGTGTGCAGTGTCTGGAGGTGTACCTGGCAGTGTCAGGCGGTGTACCTGGGAGTGTCATGGGTACCTGGGAGGCAGACGTATCAGGGGAGTGACAGAGGAGGCTCAGGAGGCTGGGGAGGTGAACCTGGGAGTGTGAGAAGTGTACCTGGGAGTGTCTGGGGTGTACTCTGGAGTGCCAGAGGTGTACTTGGGAGGTTAAAATAGGAATGCCGGGGTGAAATGGAGGTTGTGGGTGTACCAGGAGTGTCAGAGGTGTACCTGGGAGTGCTGGAGTGGTGTACTAGGGAGTGTCAGTGGAGTACCTGGGGAGCAGCAGAGATGTACCTGGGAGGTTGGGAGGTACCTGGGAGCACGAGGTGTACCTGGGAGTGGTCAGAGGTGGCACCTGGGAGGTCAGAGGTGTAACGGGAGTGTCAGAGGTGTACCTGGGAGTGTCAGAGGCACCAGAGAGTCAGGTGAAGTACCCAGCCCCAAAGGTACCTGGGAGTATCAGAGGTGTACCTTATGATTATCGGAGGTGTACTTGGGGAATATCGGAGGTGTACCAGAATATCGGAGGTGTACCTGGGAGCAAGTCATGGCATACCTGGGAGTGTCTGAGGTGTACCTGGGGAGTGTCAGAGGTGTACCTGGGAGTGTCTGAGTTGTACCTGGGAGGTTCAGCGAGAACCAGGGGAGTGTCTGAGGTGTACCTGGGAGTGTCAGAGGTGTACCAGGAGGTCAGAGTGTGTACCTGGGAGCATCAGGGGTATACCAGGGAGTGTCAGTGAAGTACCTGGGAGTTCCAAAGGTGCACCTGGAGTATCCGTCAAAGTCAATCGGGGGTCGATTTAATAGCATATCAGGGGAGAACCAGGGTGTGTGAGGTGTACCTGGGAGTGTCAGGGTGTACCAGGAGTGTCAGTGGTGTACCTGGGAGTGTCAGAGGTGTACCTGGAGTGTCGGAGGTGTACCTGCGAGTGTGAGAGGTGTACCTGTGCGTCTGAGGTGTACCAGGGAGTGTCAGAGGTGTACCTGGGAGTGTCTGAGGTGTACCTGGAGTGTTCTGAGGTGTACCTGGCGTGTCAGGGGAAAACCAGGGAGTGAAAGAGGTGTACCTGGGAGTGTCAGAGGTGTACCAGGGAGTGTCTGAGGTACATGGGAGTGTCAGAGGTGTACCAGGAGCGTCAGAGGAATACCTAGGAGTGTCAGAGGTGTACCTGGGAGTGTCAGATGTACCTAGGAGTATTGAGGTTTACCTGGGAGTGTCGGAGTTGTACCTGGGAGTGTCGGAGGCGGAACTGGGAGGTCAGAGGTGTACCTGGGAGATCAGAGGTGTACCTGGGAGAGTCAGAGGTACCTGGGAATGTCAGGGGTATACCAGGGAGTGTCAGTGAAGTACCTGGGAGTCTCAAAGGTACCTGGGTATCGGAGGTGCACTTGGGAATATCGGAGGTGTACCTGGAAAATCGGAGGTGTACCTGGGAATATCGGAGGTGTACCAGGGAGTGTCAGAGATGTACCTGACTGTCAGAGGTGTATCTGGGAGTGTCGGACGTGTACCTGGAGTGTCAAAGGTGTACCTGGGAGGTCTGAGGTGTACCTGGGAGTGTGAGAAGTGTACCTGGAGTGTCGGAGGTGTACCTGGCAGTGTCGGTGGTGTACCTGGCAGTGTCAGCGGTACCTGGGAGTGTCAGAGGTACAAGGAATGTCAGTGGAGTACCTGAGTGTCAAAGGTACCTGGGAGGCTCAGTGGAGACCTGGGAGGTCAGAGGTGTACCTGGGAGGTCAGAGGTGTACCTGGGAGTGTCTGAGGTGTACCTGGAGTGTCAGAGGTGTGCCTGGGAGTGTCAGAGGTACCTGGGAGTGTCGGAGGTGTACCTGGAGTGTCTGAGGTGTACCTGGGGTCGGAGGTGTACATGAGTGTCAGAGGTGTACCTGGGAGGTCTGAGGTGTACCTGGGTGTGAGAGGTGTACCTAGAAGTGTCTGAGGTGTACCTGGAGTGTCAGAGGTGTACCTGGGAGTGTCAGAGGTACCTGGGAGGTCGGAGGTGTACCTGGGAGTGTCTGAGGTGTACCTGGGAGTGTCGGAGGTGTACCTGGAGTGTCAGAGGTGTACCTGGGAGTGTCAGCAGTGTACCTGGGAGTGTCAGAGGTGTACCTGGGAGTGTGAGGTGTACCTGGGAGTGTCAGAGGTGTACCTAGAAGTGTCTGAGGTGTACCTGGGAGTGTCAGAGGTGCACTGGGAGTGTCTGAGGTGTATTGGAGTGTCTGAGGTGTACCTGGCGTGTCAGAGGTGTACCTGGGAATGTCAGAGGTGTACCTGGAGTGTCAGAGGTGTACCTGGGAGGTCAGAGGTGTATCTGGGAGGTCGGAGGTGTACCTGGGAGTGTAAGAGTGTACCTGGGAGTGAGAATGGAGTACGGAGGTGTCCTGGAGGTGGTACTTGGGAGTGGCCAGAGGTGTACCTGGAGGTCAGCTGTGTACCGGGAGTGTCTGGAGGTGCCTGGAGTGTCAGAGGTGTACCTGGGAGTGTCGGAGGTGTACCTGGGAGGTAGTGCGGTACCTGGGAGTGTCGAGGTGTACCTGGCAGTGTCGGAGGTGTACCTGGCAGTGTCAGCGGTGTACCTGGGAGTGTCAGAGGTGCACAAGGGAATGTCAGTGGAGTACCTGGGAGTGTCAAGGTGCACCTGGAGGTCAGTGGAGTACCTGGGAGTGTCAGATGTACCTGGAGGTCAGGAGGTGTATCTGGGAGTGTCTGGGTGTACCTGGAGTATCTGGGGTGTACCTGGGAGTGTCTGAGGTGTACCTGGGAGTGTCAGAGGTGTACCTGGGAGTGTCAGAGGTGTACCTGGGAGTGTGGGTTTTACCAGGGAGTGTCAGAGGTGTACCTGGAGTGTCAGAGGTGTACCTGGTAGTGTCAGCGGTGTACCTGGGAGTGTCAGAGGTGTGCCTGGGAGTGTCTGAGGTGTACCTGGCAGTGTCGGAGGTGTACCTGGCAGTGTCAGCGGTGTACCTGGGAGTGTCAGAGGTGTACAATGGAATGTCAGTGGAGTACCTGGGAGTGCCAAAGGTGTACCTGGGAGTGTCAGTGGAGTACCTGGGAGTGTCAGAGATGTACCTGGGAGTGTCAGAGGTGTATCTGGGAGTGTCTGAGGTACCTGGAGTGTCAGAGGTGTGCCTGGAGGTCAGGAGGTGCACCTGGGAGTGTCTGAGGTGTACCTGGAAGTATCTGAGGTGTACCTGGCAGTGTCATCGAAACCTGGAGTGTCATGGTGTACCTGGGAGTGTTAGGAGGTGTATCAGGGAGTGACAGAGGAGTACCTAGGAGTGTCAGAGGTGTACCTGGGAGTGATGAAGTTTACCTGGGAGGTTCGCGGTGTACCTGGAGTGTCAGAGGTGTACCTGGGAGGTCAGGTGTACCAGGGAGGTCAGTGGAGTACCTGGGAGTGTTAGAGGTACCTGGGAGTGTCAGAGGTGTACCTGGAGTGTCAAAGGTGTATCTGGGAGGTCGGACGTGTACCTGGGAGTGTCAGAGGTGTACCAGGGAATGTCAGTGAGCACCTGGGAGGTCAGAGGTGTACCTGAGTGTCAGAGGTGTACCTGGGAGTGTCAGAGGTGTACCTGGGAGTGTCAGAGGTGTAATTTGGAGTGTCAGAGGTGTACCTGGGAGTGTCAGCGGTGTACCGGGAGTTCTGAGGTGTACTGGAGTGTCAGAGGTGTGCCTGAGTGTCAGGAGGTGCACTTGGGAGTGTCAGAGATGCACCTTGGAGACTGAAACCTGGGGGTGTTTGAGGTAACGCAGGTGTTCAGGTACCGGGCAGTGTCTGATGTGTACCTGGCAGGTCAGCGGTGTACCTGGGAGTGTAAGCGGTGTACCTGGGAGTGTCAGAGGTGTACCTGGAGTGTCAGACGTGTATCAGGGAGTGACAGAGGTGTACCTGGGAGTGTCAGAGGTGTACCTGGGAGTGTGAGAAGTGTACCTGGGAGGTTCGAGGTACCTGGGGTGTCGGAGGTGCACTGGGAATTTCAGAGGTGTACCTGGGAGTGTCAGAGGTGTACCTGGGAGTGTCAGAGGTGTATCTGGGAGTGTCGGAGGTGTACCTGGGAGTGTAAGAAGTGCACTTGGAGTGTCAGAGGTGTACCTGGGAGGTCGGAGGTGTACCTGGGAGTGCCGAGGTGTACTTGGGAGGCAGAGGTGTTCTGGAGGTCAGGTACCTGGGAGTGTCAGAGGTGTACCTGGGAGTGTCAGAGGTGTACCTGGGAGTGTCGGAGGTGTACCTGGGAGTGTGGAGAAGTGTACTCGAGTGTCCGAGGTGTACCTGGTGTCGGAGTGTACCTGGCAGTGTCAGCGGTACCTGGGAGGTCAGAGGTGTACCTGGGAATGTCAGTATACCTGGGAGTGTCAGAGGTGTACCTGGGAGTGTAAGCGGTACCTGGGAGTGTCTGAGGTGTACCTGGGAGTGTCAGAGGTGTACCTGGGAGTGTCTGAGGTGTACCTGGGAGTGTCAGGAGAACCAGGAGTGTGTGAGGTGTACCTGGGAGTGTCAGGGTGTACCAGGAGGTCAGTGGTGTACCTGGAGTGTCAGGAGGTGCACTGGGAGGTCGGAGGTGTACCTGCGAGTGTGAGAGGTGTACCTAGAAGTGTCTGAGGTGTACCAGGAGTGTCAGAGGCCTGGGAGTGTCTGAGGTGTACCTGGGAGTGTCTGAGGTGTACCTGGCGTGTCAGGGAAAACCAGGGAGGAAAGAGGTGTACCTGGGAGTGTCAGAGGTGTACCAGGGAGTGTCTGAGGTACATGGGAGGTCAGAGGTGTACCAGGGAGCGTCAGAGGAATACCTAGAGTGTCAGAGGTGTACCTGGGAGTGTCAGAGATGTACCTAGGAGTATTGGAGGTTTACCTGGGAGGTCGGAGTTGTACCTGGAGTGTCGGAGGCGGACCTGGGAGTGTCAGAGGTGTACCTGGGAAAGTGAGGTACATGGAGAGTCAGAGGTGTACCTGGGAATGTCAGGGGTATACCAGGGAGTGTCAGTGAAGTACCTGGGAGTCTCAAAGGTACCTGGGAGTATCGGAGGTGTACTTGGGAATATCGAGGTGTACCTGGGAAAATCGGAGGTGTACTGGGAATATCGGAGGTGTACCAGGAGTGTCAGAGGTGTACCTGGGAGTCAGAGGTGAACCAGGGAGTGTCAGAGGAGTACCTGGGAGGTCAGAGGTGCACCAGTGAGTGTCAGTGAAGTACATGGGAGCTCCTAAGGTGTACCTGGGAGTATCAGAGGTGTACCTGGGAATATCGGTGGTAGCTGGGAGTGTCAGAGATGTACCTGGGAGTGTCAGAGGTGTATCTGGGAGGTCGGACGGTACCTGGAGGTCAAAGGTACCTGGGAGGTCGGAGGTGTACCTGGGAGTGTGAGGAGGTGTACCTGGGAGGTCGGAGGTGTACCTGGCAGTGTCGGTGGTGTACCTGGCAGTGTCAGCGGTGTACCTGGGAGTGTCAGAGGTGCCAAGGGAATGTCAGTGGAGTACCTGGGAGTGTCAGGTGTACCTGGGAGTGTCAGTGGAGTACCTGGGAGGTCAGAGATGTACCTGGAGGTCAGAGGTGTATCTGGGAGTGTCTGAGGTGTACCTGGAGTGTCAGAGGTGTGCCTGGGAGTGTCAGAGGTGCAATTGGGAGTGTCTGAGGTGTACCTGAAGTGTCTGAGGTGTACCTGGCAGTGTCAGCGGTGTACCTGGGAGGTCAGTGGTGTACCTGGAGTGTCAGGTGTACCAGGGAGTGTCAGGTGAGTACCTGGGAGTGTTAGAGGTACCTGAGAGTGTCAGAGGTGTACCTGGGAGTGTCAGAGGTGTATCTGGGAGGTCGACGTGTACCTGGGAGTGTCAGAGGTGTACCAGGGAATGTCAGTGGAGTACCTGGGAGTGTCAGTGTACCTGGGAGTGTCAGAGGTACCTGGGAGTGTCAGAGGTGTACCTGGGAGTGTCAGATGTGTACTTGGGAGTGGTCAGAGGTACCTGGGAGTGTCAAGGTGTACCTGAGTGTCTGAGGTACCTGGGAGGTCGGAGGTGCCTGGAGGTCAGAGGTGCACTTGGGAGTGTCAGAGATGCACCTGGAGACTGAGGTGTACCTGGGAGTGTCTGAGGTGTACCTGGCAGTGTCTGAAGTGTACCGGGTGTCTGATGTACCTGGCAGTGTCAGCGGTGTACCTGGGAGTGTCAGGGTGTACCTGGGAGTGTTAGACGTGTATCAGGAGTGACAGAGGAGGCCTAGGAGGCTGAGGTGTACCTGAGTGTGAGAAGTGTACCTGGGAGTGTCTGAGGTGTACCTGGGGTGTCAGAGGTGTACCTGGGAATGTCGAGGTACCTGGGAGGTCAGGAGGTGTACCTGGAGTGTCAGGTATCTGGGAGTGGGAGGTGTACCTGGGAGTGTAAGAAGTGTACCTGAGTGTCAGAGGTGTACCTGGGAGGTCGGAGGTGTACCTGGGAGGTCGAGGTGTACTTGGGAGTGTCAGAGGTGTACCTGAGTGTCAGCTGGGTACCTGGGAGTGTCTGAGGTGTGCCTGAGTCAGAGGTGTCTGGGGTCGGAGGTGCACCTGGGAGTGTGGAGAAGGGTACGGAGGGTCGGAGGTGTACCTGGCAGTGTCGGAGGTGTACCTGGCAGTGTCAGCGGTGTACCTGGGAGTGTCAAAGGTGTACCTGGGAGTGTCAGTGGAGTACCTGGGAGTGTCAGAGATGTACCTGGGAGTGTCAGAGGTGTATCTGGGAGTGTCTGAGGGTACCTGGGAGTGTCAGAGGTGTGCCTGGAGGAGGTGCACCAGGTCTGAGGTACCTGGAGTGTCTGAGGTGTACCTGGCAGTGTCAGAGGTGTACCTGGGAGTGTCATGGTGTACCTGGGAGTGTCAGAGGTGTACCTGGAGTGTACCAGGGAGTGTCAGTGGAGTACCTGGGAGTGTCAGAGGTGTACCTAGGAGTGTCAGAGGTGTCACCGGAGTGAGAGAAGTGTACCTGGGAGTGTCTGCGGTGTACTGGGAGGTCAGATGACTGGAGGTCAGGGTGTACCAGGAGTGTCAGTGAGTACCTGGGAGTGTTAGAGTTGTACCTGGAGTGTCAGAGGTGTATCTGTGAGTGTCGAACGTGTACCTGGGAGTGTCAGAGGTGTACCAGGAATGTCAGGAGTACCTGGGAGGTCAGAGGTGTACCTGGGAGGCAATACCTGGGAGGCCAGAGGTGTACTGGGAGTGTCAGAGGTGTACTTGGGAGGCTGAGGTGTACCTGGGAGTGTCAGAGGTGTGCATCTGGCAGTGTCTGAGGTGTACCTGGGAGGTCAGGAGGTGTGCCTGGAGTGTCAGAGGTGCACTTGGGAGTGTCTGAGGTGTACCTGGAGTGTCTGAGGTGTACCTGGCAGTGTCAGCGGTGTACCTGGAGTGTCATGGTACCTGGGAGTGTCAGGGTGGTACCTTGGAGGTTAGAGGTGCATCAGGGAGTGACAGAGGAGGACCGAGGCAATCTGGGAGGAGAAGTACCTGGGAGGTTCAGTGTACCTGGAGTGTCAGAGGTGTACCTGGGAGTGTCAGGGGTGTACAAGGAGTGGCAGTGGAGTACCTGGGAGTGTTAGAGGTGTACCTGGGAGTGTGTACCTGAGGTCGGTGTACCTGGAGTGTCGGACGTGTACCTGGGAGTGTCAGAGGTGTACCAGGGAATGTCAGTGGAGTACCTGGGAGTGTCAGAGGTGTACCTGGAGTGTCAGAGGTGTACCTGGGAGGTCAGAGGTGTACCTGGGAGTGTCAGAGGTGTACCTGGGAGTGTCAGAGGTGACTTGGGAGTGTCAGGTGTACCTGGAGGTCAGATGTGTACCTGGGAGTGTCAGAGGTGTACCTGGGAGTGTCAGGGTGTACCTGGGAGTGTCTGAGGTGTACCTGGGAGTGTCAGAGGTGTACTTGGGAGTGTCAGAGGTGTACCTGAGGGTCAGCGGTGCAACTGGGAGTGTCTGAGGTGTACCTGGGAGTGTCAGAGGTGTGCCTGAGTGTCAGAGGCACTTGAGTGTCAGAGATGCACCTTGAGGACTGAGGTGTACCTGGGAGTGTCTGAGGTACCTGGCAGTGTCTGAAGTACCGGGCAGTGTCTGATGTGTACTTGGCAGTGTCAGCGGTGTACCTGGGAGTGTCAGCGGTGTACCTGGGAGTGTTAGACTTATCAGGGAGTGACAGAGAGTACCTAGGAGTGTCAGAGGTGTACCTGGGAGTGTGAGAAGTGTACCTGGAGTGTCTGAGGTGTACCTGGTGTCGAGGTGTACCTGGTAATTTCAGAGGTGTACCTGGAGTGTCAGAGGTGTACCTGGGAGTGTCAGAGGTGTATCTGGGAGTGTCGAGGTGGTAACTGGGAGTGTGAGAGTGTACCTGGGAGTGTCAGAGGCACTGGGAGGTCGGAGGTACCTGGGAGTGTCTGAGGTGTGCCTGGGAGTGTCAGAGGTGTACCTGGAGTGTCGGAGGTGTACCTGGAGTGAGAAGTGTACCTGAGTGTCGGAGGTGCACTCTGGCAGTGTCGGAGGTGTACCTGGCAGTGTCAGCGGTGTACCTGGGAGTCCCAGAGGTGTACACGGGAATGTCAGTGAGTACCTGGAGTGTCAGATGTGTACCTGGAGGTCAGTGGAGCACCTGGGAGGTCAGAGATGTACCTGGGAGTGTCAGAGGTGTATCTGTGAGTGTCTGGGGTGTACCTGAGTATCTGGGTGTACCTGGGAGTGTCTGAGGTGTACCTGGAGTGTCAGAGGTGTACCTGGGAGTGTCAGAGGTGTACCTGGGAGTGTCAGGGTTTTACCAGGAGTGTCAGTGGAGTACCTGGGAGTGTCAGAGGTGTACCTGGGAGTGTCAGAGGTGTACATGGAGTGTCAGAGGTGTACCTGGTAGTGTCATGAAGTCTGGGAGTCTGGGAGGTGTCTGGGAGGTCTGAGGTGTACCTGGGATCTGAGGTGTACCTGGAGTGTCAGAGAAGTACCAAGGAGTGTCACAGGAGTATCTGGGAGTGTGTGAGAGGTGTACCTTCGAGTGAGATGCACCTAGAAGTGTTCGAGGTGTACCAGGTACTGTCAGAGGTGTACCTGGGAATGTCTGAGGTGTACCTGGGAGTGTCTGAGGTGTACCTGGAGTGTCATGGATAACCAGGGAGTGAAAAGGTACCTGGGAGTGTCAGAGGTATACCAGGGAGGTCTGAGGTGTACCTGGAGTGTCAGAGGTGTACCAGGGAGGTCAGAGGTGTACCGGAGTGTCTGAGGTGTACCTGGAGTGTCAGAGGTGTGCCTGGGAGTGTCAGAGGTGCACTTGGGAGGCCGAGATGCACCTTGGAGGACTGGAGGTGATCTGGGAGTGTCTGAGGTGTACCTGGCAGTGTCTGAAGTGTACCGGGCAGTGTCTGATGTGTACCTGGCAGTGTCAGCGGTGTACCTGGGAGTGTCAGCGGTGTACCTGGGAGTGTTAGACGTGTATCAGGGAGTGACAGAGGAGTACCTAGAGTGTCAGAGGTGTACCTGGGAGTGTGAGAAGTGTACCTGGGAGTGTCTGAGGTGTACCTGGGTGTCAGAGGTGTACCTGGGAATGTCAGAGGTGTACCTGGAGTGTCAGAGGTGTACCTGGGAGGTCAGAGGTGTATCTGAGTGTGGGAGGTGTACCTGGAGTGTAAGAAGTGTACCTGGGAGTGTCAGAGGTGTACCTGGGAGTGTCGGAGGGTACCTGGGAGTGTCAGAGGTGTACTTGGAGGCTTGAGAGGTACCTGAGTGTCAGCTGTGTACCTGGGAGTGTCTGAGGCCTGGGAGTGTCAGAGGTGTACCTGGGAGTGTCGGAGGTACCTGGAGGTGGAGAAGTGTACCTGGGAGGGTCGGAGGTGTACCTGGCAGTGTCGGAGGTACCTGGCAGTGTCAGCGGTGTACCTGGGAGTGTCAAAGGTGTACCTGGGAGGTCAGTGGAGTACCTGGGAGTGTCAGAGATGTACCTGGGAGTGTCAGAGGTGTATCTGGGAGTGTCTGAGGTGTACCTGGGAGGTCAGGTGCCTGGAGTGTCAGAGGTGCACTTGGGAGTGTCTGGTGTACCTGAAGTGTCTGAGGTGTACCTGGCAGTGTCAGCGGTGTACCTGGGAGTGTCAGCGGTGTACCTGGGAGTGTTAGAGGTGTACCTGGGGTCAGGGGTGTACCAGGAGTCAGTGGAGTACCTGGAGTGTCAGAGGTGTACCTAGGAGTGTCAGGTGTACCTGGGAGTGAGAGAAGTGTACCTGGGAGGGTCTGCGGTGTACCTGGGAGTGTCAGAGGTACCTGGAGTGTCAGGGTGTACCAGGAGGTCAGGAGTACCTGGGAGTGTTAGAGTTGTACCTGGGAGTGTCAGAGGTGTATCAGGGCTGAAACGTGTACCTGGGAGTGTCAGAGGTGTACCAGGGAATGTCAGTGGTACCTGGGAGGTCGAGGTGTACCTGGGAGTGTCAGAGGTGTACCTGGGAGTGTCAGGAGGTGTACCTGGGAGTGTCAGAGGTGCACTTGGGAGTGTCAGAGGTGTACCTGGAGTGTCAGGAGGTGTATCTGGCAGTGTCTGAGGTACCTGGAGCAGTGCCTGGAGGTCAGAGGCACTGGGAGGTCTGAGGTGCCCGGAGTCTGAGGTGTACCTGCAGTGTCAGCGGTACCTGGGAGGTCAGCGGTGTACCTGGGAGTGTTAGAGGTGTATCAGGGAGTGACAGAGGAGTACCTAGGAGTGTCAGAGGTGTACCTGGGAGTGAGAGAAGGTACCTGGGAGTGTCTGCGGTGTACCTGGGAGTGTCAGAGGTGTACCTGAGTGTCAGGTGTACCAGGGAGTGGCAGTGGAGTACCTGGGAGTGTTAGAGGTACCTGGGAGGTCAGCTGTGTACCTGGGAGTGTCAAAGGTGTACCTGGGAGGTCGGACGTGTACCTGGGAGTGTCAGAGGTGTACCAGGGAATGTCAGTGAGTACCTTGGAGTGTCAGAGGTGTACCTGGGAGTGTCAGAGGTGTACCTGGAGGTCAGAGGTGTACCTGGGAGGTCAGATGTACCTGGAGTGTCAGAGGTGTATCTGGGAGTGTCTGAGGTGTACCGGAGTGTCGAGGTGTGCCTGGGAGTGTCAGAGGTGCACTTGGGAGTGTCTGAGGTGTACCTGAAGTGTCTGAGGTGTACGGCAGTGTCAGCGGACTTGGAGGCTGGGGCGGTGTACCTGGGAGTGTCGGGGTGTACCAGGAGTGTCAGGAGTACCTGGGAGGTTAGAGGTGTACCTGAGAGTGTCAGAGGTGTACCTGGAGTGTCAGAGGTGTATCTGGGGTGTCGGACGGTACCTGGGAGTGTCAGAGGTGTACCAGGGAATGTCAGTGGAGTACCTGGAGGTCAGAGGTGTACCTGGGAGTGTCAGAGGTGTACCTGGGAGTGTCAGATGTGTACTTGGGAGTGTCAGAGGTGTACCTGAGTGTCAGCGGTGTACCTGGGGTCTGAGGGTACCTGGAGTGTCAGAGGTGTGCCTGGAGTGTCAGAGGTGCACTTGGGAGGTCAGAGATGCACCTTGAGTGACTGAGGTGTACCTGGGAGTGTCTGAGGTGTACCTGGCAGTGTCTGAAGTGTACCGGCAGTGTCTGATGTGTACCTGGCAGTGTCAGCGGTGTACCTGGGAGTGTCAGCGGTGTACCTGAGTGTTAGACGTGTATCAGGGGACAGAGGAGTACCTAGAGTGTCAGAGGTGTACCTGGGAGTGTGAGAAGTGTACCTGGGAGTGTCTGAGGTGTACCTGGGGGTGTCAGAGGTACCTGGTAATTTCAGAGGTGTACCTGGGAGTGTCAGAGGTGTACCTGGGAGTGTCAGAGGTATCTGGGAGTGTCGGAGGTACCTGGGAGTGTAAGAAGTGTACCTGGGAGGTCAGAGGTGTACCTGAGTGTCGGAGGTGTACCTGGGAGTCTGAGGTGTGCTCATGGTGTGTACCTGGGAGTGTCGGAGGTGTACCTGGGAGGTGGAGAGAAGTGTACCTGGGAGTGTCGGAGGTACCTGGCAGTGTCGGAGGTGTACCTGGCAGTGTCAGCGGTACCTGGGAGTCTCAGAGGTACAAGGGAATGTCAGTGGAGTACCTGGGAGTGTCAAAGGTGTACCTGGGAGTGTCAGTGGAGTACCTGGGAGTGTCAGAGATGTACCTGGGAGGTCAGAGGTGTATCTGTGAGTGTCTGGGGTGTACCTGGGAGTATCTGTACCTGGGAGTGTCTGAGGTGTACCTGGGAGTGTCAGAGGTGTACCTGGGAGTGTCAGAGGTGTACCTGGGAGTGTCAGGGGTTTTACCAGGAGGTCAGGAGTACCTGGGAGTGTCAGAGGTGTACTGGGAGGTCAGAGGTGTACATGGAGTGTCAGAGGTACCTAGTGTCAGCGGTGTACCTGGGAGTGTCAGAGGTGTGCCTGGAGTGTCTGAGGTGTACCTGGGAGTATCTGAGGTACCTGGAGTGTCAGAGAAGTCACCAAGGAGGTCACAGGAGTATCTGGGAGTGTGAGAGGTGTACCTGAGTGTGAGAGATGCACCTAGAAGTGTCTGAGGTGTACCAGGTACTGTCAGAGGTGTACCTGGGAATGTCTGAGGTGTACCTGGGAGTGTCTGAGGTACCTGGGAGTGTCATGGACAACCAGGGAGTGAAATAGTGTACCTGGGAGTGTCAGAGGTGTACCAGGGAGTGTCTGAGGTGTACCTGGGAGTGTCAGAGGTGTACCAGGGAGTGTCAGAGGTGTACCTGGGAATATCGGAGGTGTAGCTGGGAGTGTCAGAGATGTACCTGGGAGTGTCAGAGGTGTATCTGGGAGTGTCGGACGTGTACCTGGGAGTGTCAGAGGTGTACCTGGGAGTGTCGGAGGTGTAACTGGGAGTGTAAGAAGTGTACCTGGGAGTGTCAGAGGTGTGCCTGGGAGTGTCAGAGGTGCACTTAGGTGTCAGAGGTGCACCTTGGAGTGACTGAGGTGTACCTGGGAGTGTCTGAGGTGTACCTGGCAGTGTCTGGTGTACCCAGTTCTGGGTGTACCTGGCAGTGTCAGTGGTGTACCTGGGAGTGTCAGAGGTGTACCTGGGAGTGTCAGAGGTGTACCTGGGAATGTCAGAGGTGTACCTGGGAGTGTCGGAGGTGTACCTGGGAGTGTGAGAAGTGTACCTGGGAGTGTCTGAGGTGTACCTGGCAGTGTCAGTGGTGTACCTAGGAGTGTGAGAAGTGTACCTGGGAGTGTCTGAGGTGTACCTGTGAGTGTTAGAGGTGTACCTGGGAATGTCAGAGGTGTACCTGGGAGTGTCAGAGGTGTACCTGGGAGTGTCAGAGGTGTACCTGGGAGTGTCGGAGGTGTACCTGGGAGTGTAAGAAGTGTACCTGGGAGTGTCAGAGGTGTACCTGGGAGTGTCGGAGGTGTTCCTGGGAGTCAGAGGT
>NW_024723311.1:0-5964 GCF_018991925.1 Homarus americanus
TATAATCATGGTCGTGGTTGTTATAATTTTTGTCGTTGTTTTTATAATCATGGTCGTAATTGTTATAATCATGGTCGTGGTTGTTATGATCATGGCCGTGGTTGTTATAATCATAGTCGTAGGAGTTACAATCATGGTCGTGTTTGTTATAATCATGGTCGGGGTTGTTATAATCATTGTCGTGGTTGTTATAATCATGGTCGTGGTATTGATTATTTTCGTGGATGTTGTAATCATGGTCGTGGTTGTTATAATCATAGTTGTGGTTGTTATAATCATGGTCGTGGTTGTTATAATTATAGTCGTTGTTTTTATAATCATGGTCGTGATTGTTATAATCATGGTCGTGGTTGTTATGATCATTGTCGTGCTTGTTATAATCATGGTCGTGGTTGTTATAATCTTGGTCTTGGTTATGATTATGGTCGTGGTTGTTGTAATCGTGGTCGTGGTTGTTATAATCATGGTCGTGGTTGTTATAATCATAGTCGTAGTTGTTATAATCATGGCCGTGGTTGTTATGATCATAGTCGTAGGTATTATAATCATGGTCGTGGTTGTTATAATCATGGTCGGGGTTGTTATAATCATGGTCGTAGATGCTATAATCATGGTCGTGGTTGATATAATCATGGTCGTGGTTGGTATGATCATAGTCGTGGTTGTTACAATCATAGTTGTGGTTGTTATAATCATGGATGTGATTATTATAATTATAGTCGTTGTTTTTATAATCATGGTCGTGGTTGTTATGATCTTAGTCGTGGTTGTTAAAATCATAGTTGTGGTTGTTATAATCATGATCGTTGTTATGATTATGGTCGTGGTTGTTGTAATCATGGTCGTGGTTGAAATAATCATGGCTGCGGTTGTTATGATCATAGTCGGGGTTGTTATAATCATGGTCTTAGATGTTATAATCATGGTCGTGGTTGTTATAATCATGGTCGTGGTTGTTATGATCTTAGTCGTGGTTGTTATAATTATAGTTGCGGTTGTTATAATCATGGTCGTGGTTGTTATAATTATAGTCGTTGTTTTTATAATCATGGTCGTTATTGTTATAATCATGGTCGTGGTTGTTATAATCATAGTCGTAGCTGTTACAATCATGGTCATATTTGTTATAAACATGGTCGGGGTTGTTATAATCATGGTCGGAGTTGCTATAATCATGGTCGTGGTTGTTATAATCATGGTCGTGGTTGTTATGATGATAGTCCTGGTTGTTATAATCATAGTTGTGGTTGATATAATCTTGGTTGTGGTATTGATTATGGTCGTGGTTGTTGTAATCATGGTCGTGGTTGTTATAATCATGGTCGTAGTTGTTATAATCATAGCCGTGGTTGTTATGATCATAGTCGTGGGTGTTATAATCATGTTCGTGGTTGTTATAATCATTGTCGTGGCTGTTATAATCATAGTCGTGGTTGTTATAATCATGGTCGTGGTTATGATTATGGTCGTGGTTGTTGTAATCATGGTCGTGGTTGTTATAATCATGGTCGTAGTTGTTATAATCATGGTCGTGGTTGTTATAATCATGGCCGTGGTTGTAATGATCATAGTGGTAGATGTTATAATCATGGTAGTGGTTGTAATAATCATGGTTGGGGTTGTAATGATCATGGTCGTAGATGCTATAATCATGGTCTTGGTTGTTATAATCATGGTCGTGGTTGCTATGATCATAATCGTGGTTGTTATAATCATAGTTGTGGTTGTTATAATCGTGGTCGTGGATGTTATAATTATAATCGTTGTTTTTATAATCATGGTCGTGGTTGTTATAATCATGGTCGTAGTTGTTATAATCATGATCGTAGTTGTTATAATCATGGCCGTGGTTGTTATGATCATAGTCGGAGGTGTTATAATTATGGTCGTGGTTGTTATAATCATGGTCGGGGTTTTTATAATCATGGTCGTAGATGCTATAATCATAGTCGTGGTTGTTATAATCATGGTGCATTGGTTGTTATGGTCATAGTGGCTGTTATAATCCTGGATTGTGGTTATTTATAATCATGGTCGTGAGTTTATTTATAATTATGGTCGTAGATTATTTATAATCATGAATTAAGTGGTTGTTATAATCATGTCGTGGTTATTTATAATCATGGTCGTCGTTTATTATAAATATGGTCAGGGTTTCTTGCCAGCTCATGGTCGTAGATGCTATAATCCTCTAATTCGTGGTTATTTAATCATGAGGTCGTGGTTGTTATGATCATAGTCATTGGCTGTATAATCATAGTTGTGGTTGTTATAATCATGGTAGTAGGTTATTTATAATTATAGTCTTTTTTTATAATAATGGTCGTTTTGTTATAATCATGGTCGTGGTTGTTATTATCATGGCCGTGGTTGTTATAATCATAGTCGTAGGTGTTATAATCATGGTCGTGGTTGCTATAATCGTGGTCAGGGCTGTTATAATCATGGTCGTGGTTGTTATAATCATAGTTATGGTTGTTATAATCATGGTCGTGGTTGTTATAATTATAGTCGTGGTTTTTATAATCATGGTCGTGGTTGTTATAATCATGGTCGTGGGTGTTATAATCATGTTCGTGGTTGTTATAATCATTGTCGTGGCTGTTATAATCATAGTCGTGGTTGTTATAATCATGGTCGTGGTTGTTATAATTATAGTCTGGTAGTTTAACATAATCATGGCTGGCGGTTTGTTATGATCCTTAGTCGTAGGTGTTATAATCTGCGTAATTCTGCATTAGTTTATTATAATCATGGTCAGGGTTATTATAATCACTTGGTCGTAGATACTATAATATTGATGGTAGGTGGTTGTTATAATCATACTTCATTAGTTTGTTACCAGTCAAAGTCGTGGTTGTTATAATCATAGTTGTGGTTGTTATAATCATGGTCATTGTTTATTTACTCAATTATGATTGATTGTTTTTATAATCATGGTAGTGGTTGTTATAATCATGGTCGTAGTTGTTATGATCATGGCCGTGGTTGTTATAATCATAGTCATAGGAGTTATAATCATGGTCGTGGTTGTTATAATCATGGTCGGGGTTGTTATAATCATGGTCGTAGTTGCTATAATCATGGTCGTGGTTGTTATAATCATGGTCGTAGTTGTTATGATCATAGTCCTGGTTGTTATAATCATAGTTGTAGTTGTTATAATCATGGTCGTAGTTGTTATAATCATGGTCGTGGTATTGTTTATGGTCGTGGTTGTTGTAATCATGGTCGTGGTTGTTATAATCACGGTCGTAGTTGTTATAATCATAGCCGTGGTTGTTATGATCATAGTCGTGGTTGTTATAATGATAGTTGTGTTTGTTATAATCATGGTCGTGGTTGTTATAATTAGAGTCGTGGCTTTTATAATCATGGTCGTGGTTGTTATAATCATGGTCGTGGGTGTTAGAATCATGTTCGTTGTTGTTATAATCATTGTCGTGGCTGTTATAATCATAGTCGTGGTTGTTTAATCATTGTCGTGGCTGTTATAATCATGGTCGTGGTTGTTATAATCATGGTCGTGGTTATGATTATGGTCGTGGTTGTTGTAATCATGGTCGTGGTTGTTATAATCAGGGTCGCAGTTGTTATAATCATGGTCGTGGTTGTTATAATCATGGCCGTGGTTGTTATGATCGTAGTCGTAGGTGTTGTTATAATCATGGTTGGGGTTGTTATGATCATAGTCGTGGTTGTTATAATCATAGTTGTGGTTGTTATAATCGTGGTCTTGGATGTTATAATTATAATCGTTGTTTTTATAATCATGTGGTCGTAGTTTGTTATAATCATGGTCATATTTATTTATAATCGCATGATCGTAGTTATTTAATCATGGCCGTGGTTATAGTCATAGTCGTGATTGTTATAATTATGGTCGTGGTTTATTTATAATCATGGTCGTAGTTTATGATCCTAGTCATTGTTATAATCATAGTTTGGTTTATTTATAATCTGGTCAAATGATTTATTTATAATCCTTAGTCGTAGTTATTTATAATCTGTAGTGGTGGTTATTTATAATCATGGTCGATGTTTATTGATGATCTAGTCGTCGTTGTTATAATCAAGGGTGGTGATTTATTATAATCATGGTCGTGGTTTATTTATAATCATGGTCGTGGGTGTATAAAGCTTATGAATTAAATGGTTGTTATAAATCAGGTGTGGCTGTTATAATCCATAGTTGTGGTTATTTATAATCATGGTAAGTGGTTGTTATAATCACTTGGTCGTGGGTGTTATAATCATGGTCGTGGTTGTTATAATCATGGTCGTGGTTGTTATAATCATGGTCGTGGTTGTTATAATCATGGCCGTGGTTGTCATGATCATAGTAGTAGGTGTTATAATCATGGTCGTGGTTGTTATAATCTTGGTCGGGGTTTTTATAATCATGGTTGTAGATGCTATAATCATAGTCGTGGTTGTTTTAATCATGGTCGTGGTTGTTATGATCATAGTCGTGGCTGTTATAATCATAGTTGTGGTTGTTATAATCATGGTCGTGGTTGTTATAATCATGGTCGAGGCTGTGATGATCATAGTCGTGGTTGTTATAATGAGAGTGGTGGTTGTTATAATCATGGTCGTGGTTGTTATAATCATGGTCGTGGGTGTTATAATCATGGTCGTGGTTGTTATAATCATGGTCGTTGTTATAATCATGGTCGTGGTTGTTATAATCATGGTCGGGGTTCTTATAATCATGGTCGTAGATGCTATAATCATAGTCGTGGTTGTTATAATCATGGTCGTGGTTGTTATGATCATAGTCGTGGCTGTTATAATCATAGTTGTGGTTGTTATAATCATGGTAGTGGTTGTTATAATTATAGTCTTTTTTATAATAATGGTCGTTTTGTTATAATCATGGTCGTGGTTGTTATTATCATGGCCGTGGTTGTTATAATCATAGACGTAGGTGTTATAATCATGGTCGTGGTTGTTATAATCGTGGTCAGGTCTGTTATAATCATGGTCGTGGTTGTTATAATCATAGTTATGGTTGTTATAATCATGGTCGTGGTTGTTATAATTATAGTCGTGGTTTTTATAATCATGGTCGTGGTTGTTATAATCATGGTCGTTGTTGTTATGATCATAGTCGTGGTTGTTATAATCATAGTTATGGTTGTTATAATCATGGTCGTGGTTGTTATAATTATAGTCGTGGTTGTTATAATCATGGCTGTGGTTGTTATGATCATAGTCGTAGGTGTTATAATCATGGTCGTGGTTGTTATAATCATGGTCGGGGTTGTTATAATCATGGTCGTAGATGCTATAATCATGGTCGTGGTTGTTATAATCATGCTCGTGGTTGTTATGATCAAAGTCGTGGTTGTTATAATCATAGTTGTGGTTGTTATAATCATGGTCGTGGTTGTTATAATTATAGTCGTTGTTTTTATACTCATGGTCATGATTGTTATAATCATGGTCGTTGTTGTTATGATCATGGCCATGGTGGTTATAATCATAGTCGTAGGTGTTATAATCATGGTCGTGGTTGTTATAATCATGGTCGGGGTTGTTATAATCATGGTCGTAGTTGCTATAATCATGGTCGTTGTTGTTATAATCATGGTCGTAGTTGTTATGATCATAGTCCTGGTTGTTATAATCATAGTTGTAGTTGTTATAATCATGGTCGTAGTTGTTATAATCATGGTCGTGGTATTGTTTATGGTCGTGGTTGTTGTAATCATGGTCGTGGTTGTTATAATCACGGTCGTAGTTGTTATAATCATAGCCGTGGTTGTTATGATCATAGTCGTGGTTGTTATAATCATAGTTGTGTTTGTTATAATCATGGTCGTGGTTGTTATAATTAGAGTCGTGGCTTTTATAATCATGGTCGTGGTTGTTATAATCATGGTCGTGGGTGTTAGAATCATGTTCGTTGTTGTTATAATCATTGTCGTGGCTGTTATAATCATAGTCGTGGTTGTTTAA
>NW_024723312.1:0-11197 GCF_018991925.1 Homarus americanus
AACACCTGTAGAGTTCTGTAGGTTCTTATTAACGGAAATATACAGGAGTGCGCTTACAAGCGCAGGTAGTCCTTGCGCTCCTATAGGGTCAACTGACCTCACTCTGACCTCTCGGGCGACATGTGGTAAGTGGTATACTAGCAGCTTCCAGATGTCGCCAGGCACATTTATCTAAGCGTGTGGTGACTTGAAACAGGGGCATTGCCACACACTACTGACTAGAGAAATAATGTGTGTATATAGAGAACATACATGGTATACATACAACATACATAATATACATACAATTAGTACTTCTGAGGTTTTCGTCTGGCAACCACTATGTAAGGCTCCTTATATCATCGGCGAATATCATCTCACATTTGGTCTAATTGTATTTTTTATGGTAAATTAGTTTATTTACTTCATTTGGATAAGTGTTCCATGCACCAGTTTCGTGCCGTTTCATACATAGAAAACGGAAACTGGTATCTTTCAAGAAAATTTACTTAATATTTCTTAATACACACCTATATTTACAACCTTGGATCACAGTTATGTCAAACTGTAACAAATTAACTCCGACTAAATTGTCTGTGTATTGAGTCTCATAGTACAAGCTTCTTTTAGGATTATTGTTCACTAACATCTTTGGTGTTGCTTGTGAATTAAGAGGCTCTGATTCATGTAGTCATCAGTCTGTCTTGGTAATTGGTGTATTTACTGTCGTTATTACACACTCAATCAACATAACTAATATATTTTATGTGGATTACATGTATGTGCAAGTAAATTGATGTTCAACTTGAGGTTCTCTGCAATACCGCTATATTTGGTGAAATCCTATGCATACCACATGGGTGCACGGAGATTATTTAATGCTTGTGAGAGTCATCGTCTAACATATTGTCAACAACTGACATCTCCAGGTTATGCCTCCTCGTCCCCATTTCCAAGGAGAATGGTTAGCGAAGGACGTTTTGCTGTTGACTAGCTTGAATACCAGGAACTCCGACCAAGGCATATCGTCAGGTTTGCCATAAATACTTAAGTGCCGAGACTTCATCGTTGAAACGCCATCGCACCTCAAGAAAGCATGCGGGTAAGGAAGAACTCCTCAAAGCTAGCACCTCTGCTCCGGGTGGCACGTTTGCTCATTGTGGTCAGCCTGGCAGCGGTGCCTTTGATCAACCTGACTCGTCTTTACCCTGCTGGGGGCCACACTGAGCTCCGCGGCGAAGGCAACTATCCTATTCGCAACGTTTTTGGCAGAACATGATGCCATTCAGGTGATTTAGTGTTTGTTTCCTCTTGTGTTTTAGCCCAAAATGTAATGGCACTGCTCAATAAGTGGTCGTGTTAATCTGTCCCAAGTAAGGGTGGCAGAAACCTTATTCATTTAGCAGCATGTGATCTCACAATCTTCAGTTGCAAGTATAGCCAAATAAATTTAATATATCTTTTAGCTTATGTGACCACCTTAACGACCTCAATAAGCGAATGTTCCCGATTCCAAGACAACCGCTCAAACGGTAACCAAACGGACCAGATGCAAGGTCGTAGTGCAAGCTTTAGGGGAATGTGCAACTCAAAATTTGGTTAGGAAACTACAAATAAATTTAGTGCAATTATTGAAAGTACCGACTGCTCAGTAAGTAAATCACGTGCAATGATAGTGAAGTATTTTAATCTGGAGAGATAATGACAAAATCGCGATGCTGGATTTGATTGGAGTATTTGAAGATAATCAGGGTTCGACTGGTGAAAATATATAACATGCTGCTGCAGTGCCTCACTACACATGATATACCATTGAACAACTTCATTGGGTCTGCTGCGGATGGGGCATCACACATTATAGGCGAATATAACTGTGTATCTAGTGGAATGAAAGTTCAAATGCTTGGCATTACCATATTTAAACGTGTTGCACATAGTATGCATCTCTGTGCCAGCGAAGCAGCAAAGCCCTGGCCACGTACTCATAAGATGTGTTTAGAAATGTGTACATTTACCTTCCCATAGTGTCAAAAGGAAATGTGAGTTTTGGATTTCCAGGGTTTGTCGACTCAAACCACAAATATTTCATGCCTGTGCCACGACCTGATTGTCACTCCATGAATACTCCAACAGTGGCACCCCCCTCAAACTGTATTTCCACATCAGGGTAATTGAGGAGAGACATGTGTTCTGCTACTTGAATTTTGAATTACATATTGCCGTAACTCAACACAATAAACTTTATTTTTTTAGAGTAGAGCCCCAACTTTGCATTTAATCCGTAAAGCATATGTCAACTGCATCTGTTATTTATAAACTCCTTTTGCCGTTTACATAGTGTGTCAAACTCCAAATGCATGGTATTGATCCAACCGATGATTCCCTATATGTACCAGTCAATCAGATATATTCAGGATCGCAATTGCACGCCACCTTCGAAAGGCTAGAGCATTATATGATAAGCATGAACATTGACGAAGATGTGGTTCAGAGATTTCTAGTAGTAGTGTGTAGGGAAATAAAGAAAAGATTCGAACTAAAAAGTAAGTTGTGGAGACTGGCGGTATATTTACACCCCAAAGAGTCAGCAATTTTATAAACCTGTTATTAGCATTTTAAATGAAGAGGGAGATGCAAAATATAAATGTTTTGGACATTAGCAATGGAAATGTTGTCACTTCTGATGTCCACTGTTGATGCAAAGCGTCCTTTTCTAAGGTGAATTTAATTAAGGAAACAGAGAAATAGTCTTCATATACAAACTGTAAATCCTCAATAACCTTTGAGCGAATGTCGTAATTTAATTTTCTTGTGGATAGAACGTGTTGTTACCACGTGTCCATTGTAATCGGCTGTGGTATTCCCATTATATGATGGTGTCACAGTTGTTACCAGTCCCTTTCTTCTAATAAGATTGAAGTCTTATGTTAAACGGTGATATTTTGCTTCCTGAGAGTTGTTGTTAGGTAGTAGGTAGTAGGCAGTTATACTCTGGAACGGGGTGGTAATCTCGACAATATGTACCTAGATTTTGCCAAAGCTTTCGACAGTGTACCCCACGAAAGGCTAAAATTCAACCTGGAAGGGTACGGAATTCGGAAAATGTCCTAGCGTGGATAGAAGACTTTCTACAAGACCGCAAGCAGTGTATGGTGATTAATGGCACGAAATCATCGTCAGTACCTGTCGCAAGCGGGGTACCACAGGGCAGTGTATTGGGCCCGCTGTTGTTTGTTTGTTTTATAAATGACATGCCTGACGTTGTACACTCCTCCATACAAATGTTTGCCGATGACGCCAAGTTATTTCGGGAAATCAAGAACCAAGTGGACTGTGAAGAGCTGCAGAAGGATCTCTGTGAGCTCCAGGAATAGTCGAAGAAATGGCTACTGAGATTCAATGTCACGAAGTGTAAGAGGACGCACTTGGAGCGTACCAATGGTAAGGAAGCGCATCATGTGACCCAACGGGATGAAGAATTTGCACTATTTAAAACAATGTGAGAAGGATCTAGGTGTGTATGTTGACAATGAGCTGAATTTCTCGGGCCATTGCGAGACGAAGGTAAATCAGGCAAATAAATTATTAGGTCTTATTAGACGTAACGATCAACAAAAGTGAAGTGCTTCCCCATCTGGAGTACTGTCACCCTGTTTAGTCCCTGAGATATGCTTGGGACTGTCAGTTGGTTGAAAATGTTCAAAGGAAGGTCCTTTTCAATTATGTATTTCTTCATGGTTCTTTTTTATTATTATTATTATTATTATTATTAGTAGTAGTAGTAGTAGTAGTAGTAAAGGATGATGTCAGGGCAGCAGCAGGGAACCTACAAGTGTGTGCTGGCCACCAGGCTGGTGGGGAGGCGGCCATTTACGCCATGAGATTGATATTTGAGCAGCGTGATTGTGAGGCCGTTCTCCTGGTGGATGCTTCAAACGCATTCAACATACTTAACCGCAAGGCTGCACTGCACAACATCAAGATCAAGTGTCCTAGCTTTGCGATGTATGTTGAAAATTCGTATAGGAATCCTTCAGACCTCTACATATTAAACAACAAGGCTCTACGAGGTGATACCATCCTACAGTCGACCGAGGGAACAACACAGGGGGACCCCGTTGCAATGGCAATGTATGCAATTGGCCTATCAGCGCTCCAACAAGAAATAAAATTTGAAACAACTGGGGTCAAACAAGTGGCATATGCTGATGACCTTACAGGAGCAGGAAAAGTGGAGGGCATCAAAAAGTGGTGGGACCTGGTAACATCGCGAGGTCCACAAATAGGGTACCACCTAAACCCCAGCAAGTCCTTCCTCATCGTGAAGCCAGAACATTACGAACGGGCATTGGAGGTTTTTGGCGGAAGTGAGGTCAAAATAACTAAGGACGGCCAAAGACATCTAGGCGCAGTAATTGGCACTACGGACTTCAAGACCGAGTACGTAGCGGGAAAGGTGAATGAGTGGGTTAGCGAAATCCAAGCTCTATCTGAGATTGCTAACACAGAGCCACATGCGGCCTTTGCAGCATTCACCCATGGAGTCAAGCATCGCTGGAACTACCTGATGCGTACCATCCATGAGATCGGACCCCTCCTCCACCCTCTGGAAGAAGCCATCAGTGTCAAGTTCATTCCCAAACTAGTGAAACACCCTGACTTAACCCCAGCAGAAAGAACACTCCTTGCACTTCCACCAAGACTGGGAGGGATGGGACTAACTAATCCAGAGGAGATTGCTGACACTGAACATCAGAATTCACTTAAGCTCACGGCAGCCCTCACTGACCACATAATAGCCCAGAATGCAACAGGGGAAGTGGACACCAGCGAAGTAAATAAGATCCGTAGGTCCATTACAACAGATCGGCAGCACTGCCAAAATGACATGTTGCAGCAACCATTGCTGCAGGTTCCAGAAAATTTGACAAAAAAAGTAGCTATAGCGCAGGAGGTGGGCGCCTCGAACTGGTTAACTACGTTACCGATAAGGGCAAATGGTTTCAGCCTTAACAAACAAGAATTTACAGATGCCATTGCTCTAAGGTACGGTTGGCCAGTAGATGGTTTGCCCTCCCAATGCGTGTGTGGCTATTCCTATGATGGCGATCACGCCATGGTTTGCAAGAAGGGGGGCTTCATATGCATGAGGCATGACGAGGTAAGGGATCTCACAGCAAATATGTTGAAGGAAATCTGCCGGGACGCCATGGTAGAACCGACCCTCCTTCCACTGGATGGCGAGATCCTCCAACACAGGACTTCAAACACATCTAACGAAGCCCGTGTGGACGTCAGTACTCGAGGATTCTGGACGCGGGGACAGCGAGCTTTCTTCGACATCAGGATTTTTGATCCCATGGCCGCTTGTCACCGTAACCTAGCTCTCGATGCCGCGCATAGGAGGAACGAGAACGACAAGAGAAGGGCATATGGGGAGAGAATTCAAAATGTTGATCAAGGCAGCTTCACTCCTCTAGTGTTCACAACCTCTGGTGGGATGGGCCCAAGCGCAAGATGTTTCTACGCCAGACTCGCGGAGTTGATCTCCGAACAGAAGCAGCAGCCCAGAAGTTATGTTACAGCCTGGATGAGATGTCGACTGTCCTTCTCTCTCCTTCGGTCGGCTTTGCTTTGCCTCAGGGGAACGAGAGCTTCTGCCCCTACGCCAACAACTGCTGCAGATATTGACTATGAGGCTACAGTCACTGAATGCCGCATAGATCTGCGGCTCAACTAATCTAACACAGTTAGGATAGCTTCTTATGTATTAGGATATTTAATATTAAGGTAAATAAATGGCGGCGAAGGTGTGGCTATTGGGGGAGGCTGGAGGCCACGTTAAAAAAAAAAAAAAAGTAGTAGTAGTATTAGTAAAGTAGTAGTATTAGTAGTAGTAGTAGTAGTAGTAGCACAACATCAAAGATCAAGCAAGATCAAGTGTCCTAACTGCGTACGTCGTGAAATTCGTATAAAGATCCTTCAGACCTCCATAGTAAACAACCAAGGCTCACCGAGGTGATACCATCCTACAGTCGACCGAGGAACAACACAGGGGACCCCGTTGCAATGGCAATGTATGCAATAGGCCTATCAGTGCTCCAACAAGAAATGAAGTATGAAACAACTGGGGTCAAACAAGTGGCATATGCTGATGACCTCACAGGAGCAGGAAAAGTGGAGGACATCAAAAAGTGGTGGGACCTGGTAACATCGCGAGGTCCACATATAGGGTACCACCCTAACGCCAGCAAATCCTTCCTCATCGTGAAGCCAGATCATTATGATCGGGCTGTGGAGGTTCTCGGCGAAAGTGAGGTCAAAATAACTAAGGACGGCCAAAGACATCTAGGCGCAGTAATTGGCACTACGGACTTCAAGACCCAGTACGTAGGGGGAAAGGTGAATGAGTGGGTTAGCGAAATCCAAGCTCTATCGGAGATTGCTAACACAGAGCCACATGCGGCCTTTGCAGCATTCACACATGGAGTCAAGCATCGTTGGAACTACCTGATGCGTACCATCCCTGAGATCCGACCCCTCCTCCACCCTTTGGAAGAAGCAATCAGTGTCAAGTTCATTCCCAAACTAGTGAAACACCACGACTTAACCCGAGCAGAAAGAACACTTCTTGCACTTCCACCAAGACTGGGAGGGATGGGACTAACTAATCCAGAGGAGATTGCTGACTCTGAACATCAAAATTCACTTAAGCTCACGGCAGCCCTCACTGACCACATAATAGCCCAGAATGCAACAGGGGATGTGGACACCAGCGAAGTTAATAAGATCCGTAGGTCCATTACAACAGATCAGCAGAACTGCCAAAATGACATGTTGCAGCAACTATTGCTGCTGGTTCCAAAAAATTTGACAAAAAAGTAGCTATAGCGCAGGAGGTGGGCGCCTCGAGCTGGCTAACTACGTTACCGATAATAAAGAACCGTGGTTCAACCTTAACAAACAGAATTTACAGATGCCATTGCTCTAAGGTACGGTTGGCCAGTGGAAGTAGTTGCCTCCCAATGCGTGTGGCTATTCTATATTAACGATCACGCCATGGTTTTACCTGAAAGGGGGGCTTCATATGCATGAGGCATGACGAGGTAAAGGGATCTCACAGCAAATATGTTGAAGGAAATCTGTCGGGACATCATGGTGAAGACCGACCCTCCTTCCACTGGATGGCGAGATCTTCCAACACAGGACTTCAAACACTTCTAACGAAGCTCGTGTGGACGTCAGTGCTCGAGGATTCTGGACGCGGGGACAGCGACCTTTCTTCGACATCAGGATTTTTGATCCCATGGCCGCATGTCACCGTAACCTAGCTCTTGATGCTGCGCATAGGAGGAACGAGAACGACAAGAGAAGGGCATATGGGGAGAGAATTCAAAATGTTGATCAAGGCAGCTTCACTCCTCTAGTGTTCACAACCTCTGGTGGGATGGGCCCAAGTGCAAGATGTTTCTACGCCAGACTCGCGCAGCTGATCTCTGAACAGAAGCAGCAGCCCAGAAGTTATGTCACAGCCTGGATGAGATGTCGACTGTCCTTCTCTCTCCTTCGGTCGGCTTTGCTCTGCCTCAGGGGAACGAGAGCTTCTGCCCCTACTCCGACAACTGCTGCAGATATCGACTATGAGGCTACAGTCACTGAATATGCCGCATGGTTCTGCGGCTCAACTAATTTAACACAGATAGGATAGTTTCTTATGTATTAGGATATTTAATATTAAGGTAAATAAATGGTGGCGAAGGTGTGGCTATTGGGGGAGGCTGGAGGCCACGTTAAAAAAAGTAGTAATAGTAGTAGTAGTAGTAGTAGTAGTAGTAGTAGTAGTAGTAGTAGTAGTAGTAGTAGTAGTAGTAATGATTGCTCTGCCTCAGGGGAACGAGAGCTTCTGCCCCTACTCCGACAACTGCTGCAGATATCGACTATGAGGCTACAGTCACTGAATGCCGCATAGATCTGCGGCTCAACTAATTTAACACAGATAGGATAGTTTCTTATGTATTAGGATATTTAATATTAAGGTAAATAAATGGTGGCGAAGGTGTGGCTGTTGGGGGAGGCTGGAGGCCACGTTAAAAAAAAAAAAAAAAAAAAAAAAAAAAAAAAAAAAAAAAAAAAAAAAAAAAAATAGTAGTAGTATTGGTAGCGGAAGTAGTAGTAGTAGTAGTAGTAGTAGTAGTAGTAGTAGTAGTATTAGTTGCTCTGCCTCAGGGGAACGAGAGCTTCTGCCCCAATTCCGACAACTGCTGCAGATATCGACTATGAGGCTACAGTCACTGAATGCCGCATAGATCTGCGGCTCAACTAATTTAACACAGATAGGATAGCTACATATGTATTAGGATATTTAATATTAAGGTAATTAAATGGTGACGAAGGTGTGGCTATTTGGGGGAGGCTGGAGGCCACGTAATAGAAAAAAAAAAAAAAAAAGTAGTAGTAGTAGTAGTAGTAGTAGTAGTAGTAGTATTAGTAGTAGTAGTAGTAGTAGGTAGTAGTCAGTAGGCCCGGGCGGCGTGGGTGTGTTGGGGTGCCTTCCCAGATTTAAAGTGTTATTGGTGGGGATATACTCAGTTTATGGGAGCGAGAATTTCACAGTGTGTCGATGAACGTTGGATGTCACCTTGAGCATCATCGCCGACGGCTCGTCTCATTCCTTACGACTTTAAACGCAAATATTGCTCGTGTTCACCGGCGATCTTCAAGTAAGCCGGTGAGTGTTTGAATGGTGGGTGGCTGGAGTTGCCAAGTGTCAGTGCCAGTGTGTCGATAGGCCTACCCTAGCAAGGGTGGCATCGCGACTCTCGCCCCTATGGGGCCAAGTGCCTCAAGTAACGGCCATTCCATGTAATGTCGGCTGACCCAGTGAGTATATATAACTAATGTTACATCAGCGAGACCATAGAAACGGTGGCTATCTCTACCAAAGTGACATAATCAAGTGTTAGGTGTGACAATTCTTGCTCCCAGTGGATTATTTCTCATGGGTGGATTATCGCCCACATGGGGGGTGCCCGACACAACCACACGCGCGCGTAAGCCCTTACTACCCGGACATCGAAGGCCAGGCTGTCACCCCTGTGCCTCATACGCATAAGATCTAGTTCCTTCGTCCGTATGGGCCCAATAGCAGAGGTCGGAGGCGGAAATATCTGTCGCCCGAGTTGCTGGGCACTATGCCTGGCAACAGTCTGTGCTGCGTCTGTGCTAGCCCGAACCAAAACTGCACAAATTGTTTTTGTGCGAGAAACAATCGATCATGTGTCGATTGCAGGAAGCTGGACCAGTGTCGGAACCCACGTGGCAGGGAGCCGACACAGGCGGCCACAGTGGATATCGCCGGGACCCAACCACCCGATGATATCCCAAATGATAGCAGTGAGTCTACTCAACCCGAAAATGTAGTACTAATAAATGCTGCTCCCTCAGTAGTAGGTGTCCAGGAGAAGAATGAGAGACTGCCGCCTCAGTGGAAAGGCATGTCGATGGAAAATGCAGGCGTATGGGTCAAAGAAACCTACTCGGAAATTGTCAAGTGGTCGCCCGCTAACTTATTTGAACCACCCAAGTGTGTTGCCACCAAAGAAATGATTCGGGAGATGACTTTCTTCATGACTGATTACACTCAGGACCGTTTCCTCGCCCCCCTAGCTCTTCAAATACTGGCAATAATACCACATCTATTTTGTCAGAGGACACACACAAAGGCTAAGCACAAAGAAAATGTGGCAGCAATGAAGAGAAGGTCGACAATGTGGCGGACTGGGGCCCTAGATGATCTCCTATGTGAAGCAAGAACACTGCAGGAGAGACTAAAATCTACGGGTGACGGAAAGCAAAACACCGATGACGTGGCAAGAAAATTTGGAAACAAAATGCGTGTGGGAAAAGTGTCTCTCGCGGTAAGATCTCTAACACATGAATCCTCCGGTGGAGTGATGCCAATAAACAGGGCGACATTAAAACTATTGAAAGAGAAACATCCCCCTGCAAGTGAAGATGAAGGCATCAGGTTCCAGGGTGACTATATCCCACCAAATGTTGTCCTGTTCGAGAAAATAACAGGAGAGATGGTGTGGAAAAAGGCACTGAAGACTCGAGGAGGAGCCGGCCCTTCAGGTCTGGATGCAAACGGTTGGAGAGTCATCCTCAGCACTAACAAGTTTGGCCCTGTAGCAAGCGAACTCTGCATTGCCATTGCCACCCTTGCAAGAAAGCTTGCATCCTCTTGCTGCCATCACCTCCAGGCTCTGACGGCCTGCCGCCTTATTCCGCTGGAAAAGAATCCAGGATGTAGACCTATAGGGGTGGGGGAAGTGCTGAGGCGGATCATCGGAAAGTGTATAATGGAGGTGGTAAAGGATGATGTCAGGGCAGCAGCAGGGAACCTACAAGTGTGTGCTGGCCACCAGGCTGGTGGGGAGGCGGCCATTCACGCCATGAGATTGATATTTGAGCAGCGTGATTGTGAGGCCGTTCTTCTGGTGGATGCCTCAAACGCATTCAATATTCTTAACCGCAAGGCTGCACTGCACAACATCAAGATCAAGTGTCCTAGCTTTGCGATGTATGTTGAAAATTCGTATAGGAATCCTTCAGACCTCTACATAGTAAACAACAAGGCTCTCCGAGGTGATACCATCCTACAGTCGACCGAGGGAACAACACAGGGGACCCCGTTGCAATGGCAATGTATGCAATAGGCCTATCAGTGCTCCAACAAGAAATAAAGTATGAAACAACTGGGGTCAAACAAGTGGCATATGCTGATGACCTCACAGGAGCAGGAAAAGTGGAGGACACCAAAAAGTGGTGGGACCTGGTAACATCGCGAGGTCCACATATAGGGTACCACCCTAACGCCAGCAAATCCTTCCTCATCGTGAAGCCAGATCATTATGATCGGGCTGTGGAGGTTTTCGGCGAAAGTGAGGTTAAAATAACTAAGGACGGCCAAAGACATCTAGGCGCAGTAATTGGCACTACGGACTTCAAGACCCAGTACGTAGGGGGAAAAGTGAATGAGTGGGTTAGCGAAATCCATGCTCTATCCGAGATTGCTAACACAGAGCCACATGCGGCCTTTGCAGCATTCACACATGGAGTCAAGCATCGTTGGAACTACCTGATGCGTACCATCCCTGAGATCCGACCTCTTCTCCACCCTTTGGAAGAAGCAGTCAGTGTCAAGTTCATTCCCAAA
>NW_024723313.1:0-76667 GCF_018991925.1 Homarus americanus
ATCAAGTAAAACAAATTCCCCTGATCGAGTATAACAAAGTCGCCTGATTGAGTATAACAAAGTTCCCTGGTCGCGTATAACAAAGTCCCCTTATCGAGTGTAACAAAGTCCCCTGATCTGGTATAACAAAATCCTCTGATCGAGTATAACAAAGGCCCCACATTGAGTATAACAAAGTCCCTTGATCGAGTATAACAAAGTCCCCTGGTCGAATATAACAAAGTCACCTGATCGATTATAACAAAGTCCCCTGGTCTTGAAAAACAAAGTCCCCTCATCGAGTATAACAAAGCACCCAGGTCGAGTATAACAAGGGCCCCTTATCGAGTATATCAAAGTCCCTTGATCAGTATAACAAAGTCCCATGATCGAGTATAACAAAGTCCCCTGATCGAGTATAACAAAGTCCCCAGATCAGGTATAACAAAGTCCCCTGATTGAGTATAACAAGGACCCCTTATCGAGTATTTACGATGATGGAGCATAACAAAGGCCCCTGATCGAGTATAACAAAATCCCCTGATCGAGTATAACAAAGTTCCCTGGTCGAATATAAAAAAGTGCCCTGATCGAGTATAACAAAGGAACCTCATCGAGTATAACAAAATCCCCTGATTGAGTATAACAAAGTTCGCTGGTCGAGTATAACAAAGCCCCCTTATCGAGTATAACAAAGTCCCCTGATCGAGTATAACAAAGTCCCCTGATCGAGTATAACAAAGTCCCCTGATCGAGTATAACAAAGTCCCCTGGTCGAATATAACAAAGTCACTTGATCGAGTATAACAAAGTCCCCTGGTCGAGTATAACAAAGACCCCAGATCAAGTATAACAAAGTCCCCTGATTGAGTATAACAAGGGCCCCTTATCGAAAATTTACGAAGTCCCCTGATCAGTATAACAAAGTCCCCTGATCGAGCATACGAAGTCCCCTGATCGAGTATAACAAAACCCCCTGATTGATTATAACAAAGTCCCCTGATCGAGTATACAAATTCCCCTGATCAAGTAAAACAAAGTCCCCTGATCGAGTATAACAAAGTCCCCTGATCGAGTATAACAAAACCCCCTGATTGAGTATAACAAATTCCTCTGATCGAGTATAACAAAGTCCCCTTATCGAGTATAACAAAGCCCGATGATGGAGCATAACAAAGGCCCCTCATCGAGTATAACAAAGTCCTCTGATCGAGTATAACAAAGTTCCCTGGTCGAGTATAAAAAAGTCCCCTGATCGAGTATAACAAAGGAACCTGATTGAGTACAACAAAGTCCCTTGATCGAGTATAACAAAGTCCCCTGATAGAGTATAACAAAGTCCCCTAATCGAGTATAACAAAGTCCCCTAATCGAGTATAACAAAGTCCCTAGATCGAGTATAACAAAGTCCCCTGATCGAGCATAACAAAGTCACCAGATCGAGTATAACAAAGTCCCCTGGTCGAGTATAACAAAGTCCCCTGATCGAGTATAACAAATTCCTCTGATCGAGTATAACAAAGTCCCCTGATCGAGTATAACAAAGTCCCCAGATCATGGAAAACAAAGTCCCCTGATCGAGTATAACAAAGTCCCCCTGATCGAGTATAACAAAGCCCCCTGAACGTGTATAACAAAGGCCCCTCATCGAGTATAAGAAAATCACCTTGTTTGAGTATGACAAAATCCCCTGATAGAATATAACCAAGTCCCTTGGTCGAGTATAACAAAGTCCCGTGATCGAGTATAACAAAGTCCCCTGATCGAGTATAACAAAGTCCCGTGATCGGGAATAACAAAGTCCCCTAATCGAGTATACCAAAGGAACTTGATCGAGCATAACAAAGTTCCATGATCGAGTATAACAAAGTCCTCTGATCGAGTATAACAAAGTCACCTGATCGAGTATAACAAAGTTCCCTTATCGAGTATAGCAAAGCCCCCTGACCGAATATAACAAAACCCCCTGATTGAGTATAACAAAGTCCCCCGATCGAGTATAACAATGTCCCCTGATCGAGTATAACAATGTCCCCTGATCGAGTATAACAAAGGAACCTGATCGAGTATAACAAAGTCCCCTTATCGAGTATAACAAAGCCCGATGATGGAGCATAACAAAGTCCCCTGATCGAGTATAATAAAAATAGTGCCCTGATCGAGTATAACAAAGGAACCTCATCGAGTATAACAAAATCCCCTGATTGAGTATAACAAAGTTCCCTGGTCGAGTATAACAAAGCCTCTTATCGAGTATATCAAAGAATATAACAAAGTCCCTGATCGAGTATAACAAAGTCCCCTGATCGAGTATAACAAAGTCCCCTGATCGAGTATAACAAAGTCCCCTGAACGAGTATAACAAAACCCCCTGATTGAGTATAACAAAGTCCTCTGATCGAGAATAACAAATTCCTCTGATCGAGTATAACAAAGTCCCCTTATCGAGTATAACAAAGCCCGATGATGGAGCATAACAAAGGCCCCTGATCGAGTATAACAAAGTCCTCTGATCGAGTATAACAAAGTTCCCTGGTCGAGTATAAAAAAGTCCCCTGATCGAGTATAACAAATTCCTCTGATCGAGTATCGAGTATAACAAAGTCCCCAGATCATGGAAAACAAAGTCCCCTGATCGAGTATAACAAAGTCCCCCTGATCGGTATAACAAAGCCCCCTGAACATTAATATAACAAAGGCCCCTCATCGAGTATAGAAAATCACTTGTTTGGTATGACCAAAATCCTGATCGAGTATAACAAAGTCCCCTAATCGAGTTTAAAAAAGTCCCCTAATCGAGTTTAACAAAGTCCCCTGATCGAGTATAACAAAGTCCCGTGATCGGGAATAACAAAGTCCCCTGATCGAGTATACCAAAGGAACTTGATCGAGTATAACAAAGTTCCATGATCGAGTATAACAAAGTCCTCTGATCGAGTATAACAAACTCACCTGAGCGACTATAACAAAGTCCCCTTATCGAGTATAGCAAAGCCCCCTGATGGAGCATAACAAAGTCCCCTGATCGAGTATACAAAGTCCCCTGATCAAGTAAAACAAAGTCCCCTGATCGAGTATAACTAAGTCCCCTGATCGAGTATAACAAAGTTCCCTGGTCGAGTATAACAAAGTCCCCTTATCAAGTATAACAAAGTCCCCTAATCGAGTATAACAAAGTCCCTTGATCGAGTATAACAAAGTCCCTTGATGGAGTATAACCAAGTCCCCTGGTCGAGTATAAAAAGACCCCTAATCGAGTATAACAAAGTCCCCTGATCGAGTATAACAAAGTCCCCTAATCGAGTGTAACAAAGTCCCCAAATTGAGTATAACAAGGCCCCCTGAAGGAGTATAACAAAGTCCCCTGATCGAGTATAACAAAGTTCCCTAATCTGGTATAACAAAGTCCTCTGATTGAGAAAAACAAAGGCCCCACATCGAGTATAACAAAGTCCCCTGATCGAGTATAAAAAAGTCAACTGATCGAGTATAACAAAGTCCCCTGGTCGAATATAACAAAGTCACTTGATCGAGTATAACAAAGTCCCCTGATCGAGTATAACAAAGTCCCCTAATCTGGTATAACAAAGTCCTCTGATTGAGAATAACAAAGGCCCCACATCGAGTATAACAAAGTTCCTGATCGAGTATAAAAAAGTCCCCTGATCGAGTATAACAAAGTCCCCTGGTCGAATATAACAAAGTCACTTGATCGAGTATAACAAAGTCCCCTGGTCGAGTATAACAAAGTCCCAAGCTCAAGTATAACAAAGTCCCCTGATTGAGTATAACAAGGGCACCTTATCGAAAATTTACGAAGTCCCTTGATCAGTATAACAAAGTCCCCTGATCGAGTATACAAAGTCCCCTGATCAAGTAAAACAAAGTCCCCTGATCGAGTATAACAAAGTCCCCTGATCGAGTATAACAAAGTTCCCTGGTCGAGTATAACGAAGTCCCCTTATCGAGTATAACAAAGTCCCCTAATCGAGTATAACAAAGTCTCCTGATCGAGTATAACAAAGTCCCTTGATCGAATATAACCAAGTCCCCTGGTCAAGTATAAGAAAGACCCCTAATCGAGTATAACAAAGTCCCCTGATCGAGTATTACAAAGTCCCCTGGTCGATTATAACAAATTCCCTGATCGAGAATAACAAAGTCCCCTAATCGAGTGTAACAAAGTCCCCTAATCGAGTAAAACAAGGACCCTGAAGGAGTATAACAAAGTCTCCTGATCGAGTATAACAAAGTCCCCTAATCGAGTATAACAAAGTCCCCTGATCGAGTATAACAAAGTCCCCTAATCGAGTGTAACAAAGTCCTCTAATTGAGTATAACAAGGCCCCCTGAAGGAGTATATCAAAGTCCACTGATCGAGTATAACAAAGTTCTCTAATCTGGTATAACAAAGTCCTGTGATCTAGTATAACAAAGGCCCCACATCGAGTATAACAAAGTCCCCTGATCGAGTATAACAAAGTCCCCTGATCGAGTTTAACAAAGTCCCCTGATCGAGTATAACAAAACTCCCTGATTGAGTATAACAAAGTCCCCTGATCGAGTATACAAAGTCCCCTGATCAAGTAAAACAAATTCCCCTGATCGAGTATAACATTGTCGCCTGATTGAGTATAACAAAGTTCCCTGGTCGGGTATAACAAAGTCCCCTTATCGAGTGTAACAAAGTCCCCTGATCTGGTATAACAAAATCCTCTGATCGAGTATAACAAAGGCCCCACATTGAGTATAACAAAGTCCCTTGATCGAGTATAACAAAGTCCCCTGGTCGAATATAACAAAGTCACCTGATCGATTATAACAAAGTCCCCTGGTCTTGAAAAACAAAGTCCCCTCATCGAGTATAACAAAGCACCCAGGTCGAGTATAACAAGGGCCCCTTATCGAGTATATCAAAGTCCCTTGATCAGTATAACAAAGTCCCATGATCGAGTATAACAAAGTCCCCTGATCGAGTATAACAAAGTCCCCAGATCAGGTATAACAAAGTCCCCTGATTGAGTATAACAAGGACCCCTTATCGAGTATTTACGATGATGGAGCATAACAAAGGCCCCTGATCGAGTATAACAAAATCCCCTGATCGAGTATAACAAAGTTCCCTGGTCGAGTATAAAAAAGTGCCCTGATCGAGTATAACAAAGGAACCTCATCGAGTATAACAAAATCCCCTGATTGAGTATAACAAAGTTCCCTGGTCGAGTATAACAAAGCCCCCTTATCGAGTATAACAAAGTCCCCTGATCGAGTATAACAAAGTCCCCTCATCGAGTATAACAAAGTCCCCTGGTCGAATATAACAAAGTCACTTGATCGAGTATAACAAAGTCCCCTGGTCGAGTATAACAAAGTCCCCAGATCAAGTATAACAAAGTCCCCTGATTGAGTATAACAAGGGCCCCTTATCGAAAATTTACGAAGTCCCTTGATCAGTATAACAAAGTCCCCTGATCGAGCATACAAAGTCCCCTGTTCGAGTATAACAAAACCCCCTGATTGAGTATAACAAAGTCCCCTGATCGAGTATACAAATTCCCCTGATCAAGTAAAACAAAGTCCCCTGATCGAGTATAACAAAGTCCCCTGATCGAGTATAACAAAACCCCCTGATTGAGTATAACAAAGTCCTCTGATCGAGTATAACAAATTCCTCTGATCGAGTATAACAAAGTCCCATTATCGAGTATAACAAAGCCCGATGATGGAGCATAACAAAGGCCCCTGATCGAGTATAACAAAGTCCTCTGATCGAGTATAAGAAAGTTCCCTGGTCGAGTATAAAAAAGTCCCCTGATCGAGCATAACAAAGGAACCTGATTGAGTATAACAAAGTCCCTTGATCGAGTATAACAAAGTCCCCTGATCGAGTATAACAAAGTCCCTAGATCGAGTATAACAAAATCCCCTGATCGAGCATAACAAAGTCTCCAGATCGAGTATAACAAAGTCCCCTGGTCGAGTATAACAAAGTCCCCTGATCGAGTATAACAAATTCCTCTGATCGAGTATAACAAAGTCCCCTGATCGAGTATAACAAAGTCCCCAGATCATGGAAAACAAAGTCCCCTGATCGAGTATAACAAAGTCCCCCTTATCGAGTATAACAAAGCCCCCTGAACGTGTATAACAAAGGCCCCTCATCGAGTTTAAGAAAATCACCTTGTTGAGTATGACAAAATCCCCTGATAGAATATAACCAAGTCCCTTGGTCGAGTATAACAAAGTCCCGTGATCGAGTATAACAAAGTTCCCTGATCGAGTATAACAAAGGTCCATGATCGAGTATTACAAAGTCACCTGATCGAGTATAACAAAGTTCCCTTATCGAGTATAGCAAAGCCCCCTGATCGAGTATAACAAAAACCCCTGATTGAGTATAACAAAGTCCCCCGATCGAGTATAACAAAGTCCCCTGATCGAGTATAACAAAGGAACCTGATCGAGTATAACAAAGTCCCCTTATCGAGTATAACAAAGCCCGATGATGGAGCATAACAAAGGCCCCTGATCGAGTATAACAAAATCCCCTGATCGAGTATAACAAAGTTCCCTGGTCGAGTATAAAAAAGTGCCCTGATCGAGTATAACAAAGGAACCTCATCGAGTATAACAAAATCCCATGATTGAGTATAACAAAGTTCCCTGGTCGAGTATAACAAAGCCTCCTTATCGAATATAACAAAGTCCCCTGATCGATTATAACAAAGTCCCCTGATCGAGTATAACAAAGTCCCCTGGTCGAATATAACAAAGTCACTTGATCGAGTATAACAAAGTCCCCTGAACGAGTATAACAAAACCCCCTGATTGAATATAAGAAAGTCCTCTGATCGAGAATAACAAATTCCTCTTATCGAGTATAACAAAGTCCCCTTATCGAGTATAACAAAGCCCGATGATGGAGCATAACAAAGGCCCCTGATCGAGTATAACAAAGTCCTCTGATCGAGTATAACAAAGTCCCCTGGTCGAGTATAAAAAAGTCCCCTGATCGAGTATAACAAAGGAACCTGATTGAGTATAACAAAGTCCCTTGATCGAGTATAACAAAGTCCCCTGATAGAGTATAACAAAGTCCCCAAATCGAGTATAACAAAGTCCCCTGATCGAGTATAACAAAGTCCCTAGATCAAGTATAACAAAGTCCCCTGATCGAGTATAACAAAGTCCCCAGATCGAGTATAACAAAGTCCCCTGGTCGAGTATAACAAAGTCCCCTGATCGAGTATAACAAATTCCTCTGATCGAGTATAACAAAGTCCCCTGATCGAGTATAACAAAGTCCCCAGATCATGGAAAACAAAGTCCCCTCATCGAGAATAACAAAGTCCCCCTGATCAAGTATAACAAAGCCCCCTGAACGTGTATAACAAAGGCCCCTCATCGAGTATAAGAAAATCACCTTGTTTGAGTATGACAAAATCCCCTGATAGAATATAACCCAGTCCCTTGGTCGAGTATAACAAAGTCCCGTGATCGAGTATAACAAAGTCCCGTGATCGGGAATAACAAAGTCCCCTAATCGAGTATACCAAAGGAACTTGATCGAGTATAACAAAGTTCCATGATCTAGTATAACAAAGTCCTCTGATCGAGTATAACAAAGTCCTCTGATCGATTATAATAAAGTCCCCTGATCGAGTATAACAAAGTCCCCTGGTCGAATATAACAAAGTCACTTGATCGAGTATAACAAAGTCCCCTGAACGAGTATAACGAAGACCTGATCGAAAAGGTATAACAAAGTCCCTTATCGAGGTATAACAAAAGCCCGATGATGGAGCATAACAAAGGCTGATCGAGTATAAAAAAATCCTGATCGAGTATAACAAAAGTTCCTGGTCGAGTATAACAAAGTCCCCTGGTCGAGTATAACAAGGGCCCCTTATCGAAAATTTACGAAGTCCCTTGATCAGTATAACAAAGTCCCCTGATCGAGCATAACAAAGTCCTCTGATCGAGTATAACAAAACCCCCTCATTGAGTATAACAAAGTCCCCTGATCGAGTATACAAAGTCCCCTGATCAAGTAAAACAAAGTCCCCTCATCGAGTATAACAAAGTCCCCTGATCGAGTATAACAAAACCCCCTGATTGAGTAAAACAAAGTCCTCTGATCGAGTATAACAAATTCCTCTGATCGAGTATAACAAAGTCCCCTTATCGAGTATAACAAAGCCCGATGATGGAGCATAACAAAGGCCCCTGATCGAGTATAACAAAGTCCTCTGATCGAGTATAACAAAGTTCCCTGGTCGAGTATAAAAAATCCCCTGATCGAGTATAACAAAGGAACCTGAGTCCCTTGATCGAGTATAACAAAGTCCCCTGATAGAGTATGATCGAGTATAACAAAGTCCCCTGATCGAGTATAACAAAGTCCCTAGATCGAGTATAACAAAGTCCCCTGATCGAGCATAACAAAGTCCCAGATCGAGTATAACAAAGTCCCCTGGTCGAGTATAACAAAGTCCCCTGATGATCGAGTATAACAAAGTATAACAAATTCCTCTGGTCGAGTATAACAAAGCCCCCTGATCGAGTATAACAAAGTCCCCAGATCATGGAAAACAAAGTCCCCTGATCGAGTATAACAAAGTCCCCCTGATCGAGTATAACAAAGCCCCCTGAACGTGTAAAACAAAGGCCCCTCATCGAGTTTAAGAAAATCACCTTGTTGAGTATGACAAAATCCCCTGATAGAATATAACCAAGTCCCTTGGTCGAGTATAACAAAGTCCCGTGATCGAGTATAACAAAGTCCCCTGATCGAGTATAACAAAGTCCCGTGATCGGGAATAACAAAGTCCCCTAATCGAGTATACCAAAGGAACTTGATCGAGTATAACAAAGTTCCATGATCGAGTATAACAAAGTCACCTGATCGAGTATAACAAAGTTCACTTATCGAGTATAGCAAAGCCCCCTGATCGAGTATAACAAAACCCCCTGATTGAGTATAACAAAGTCCCCCGATCGAGTATAACAAAGTCCCTTGATCGAGTATAACAAAGGAACCTGATCGAGTATAACAAAGTCCCCTTATCGAGTATAACAAAGCCCGATGATGGAGCATAACAAAGGCCCCTGATCGAGTATAACAAAATCCCCTGATCGAGTATAACAAAGTTCCCTGGTCGAGTATAAAATAGTGCCCTGATCGAGTATAACAAAGGAACCTCATCGAGTATAACAAAATCCCCTGATTGAGTATAACAAAGTTCCCTGGTCGAGTATAACAAAGCCTCCTTATCGAGTATATCAAAGTTCTCTAATCTGGTATAACAAAGTCCTGTGATCTAGTATAACAAAGTCCCCTGATCGAGTATAACAAAGTCCCCTGATCGAGTATAACAAAGTCTCCTTATTGAGTATAACAAAACCCCCTGATTGAGTATAACAAAGTCCTCTGATCGAGAATAACAAATTCCTCTGATCGAGTATAACAAAGTCCCCTTATCGAGTATAACAAAGCCCGATGATGGAGCATAACAAAGGCCCCTGATCGAGTATAACAAAGTCCTCTGATCGAGTATAACAAAGTTCCCTGGTCGAGTATAAAAAAGCCCCCTGATCGAGTATAACAAATTCCTCTGATCGAGTATAACAAAGTCCCCTGATCGAGTATAACAAAGTCCCCAGATCATGGAAAACAAAGTCCCCTGATCGAGTATAACAAAGCCCCCTGAACATGTATAACAAAGGCCCCTCATCGAGTATAAGAAAATCACCTTGTTTGAGTATGACAAAATCCCCTGATAGAGTATAACCAAGTCCCTTGGTCGAGTATAACAAAGTCCCGTGATCGAGTATAACAAAGTCCCCTGATCGAGTATAACAAAGTCCCGTGATCGGGAATAACAAAGTTCCCTGATCGAGTATACCAAAGGAACTTGATCGAGTATAACAAAGTTCCATGATCGAGTATAACAAAGTCCTCTGATCGAGTATAACAAACTCACCTGATCGACTATAACAAAGTCCCCTTATCGAGTATAGCAAAGCCCCCTGCTGGAGCATAACAAAGTCCCCTAATCGAGTATAACAAAGTTCCCTGGTCGAGGATAACAAAGTTCCCTAATCGAGTATAACAAAGTCACCTGATCGAGTATACAAAGTCCCCTGATCAAGTAAAACAATGTCCCCTGATCGAGTATAACTAAGTCCCCTGATCGAGTATAACAAAGTTCCCTGGTCGAGTATAACAAAGTCCCCTTATCGAGTATAACAAAGTCCCCTAATCGAGTATAATCGAGTATAACAAAGTCCCTTGATCGAGTATAACAAAGTCCCTTGATCGAGTATAACCAAGTCCCCTGGTCGAGTATAAAAAGACCCCTAATCGAGTATAACAAAGTCCCCTGATCGAGTATAACAAAGTCCCCTAATCGAGTGTAACCATTTCCCCAAATTGAGTATAACAAGGCCCCCTGAAGGAGTATAACAAAGTCCCCTGATCGAGTATAACAAAGTTCCCTAATCTGGTATAACAAAGTCCTCTGATTGAGAATAACAAAGGCCCCACATCGAGTATAACAAAGTCCCCTGATCGAGTATAACAAAGTCCCCTGGTCGAATATAACAAAGTTACTTGATCGAGTATAACAAAGTCCCCTGATCGAGTATAACAAAGTCCCCTAATCTGGTATAACAAAGTCCTCTGATTGAGAATAACAAAGGCCCCACATCAAGTATAACAAAGTCCCCTGATCGAGTATAAAAAAGTCCCCTGATCGAGTATAACAAAGTCCCCTGGTCGAATATAACAAAGTCCCTTGATCAGTATAACAAAGTCCCCTGATCGAGAATACAAAGTCCCCTGATCAAGTAAAACAAAGTCCCCTGATCGAGTATAACAAAGTCCCCTGATCGAGTATAACAAAGTTCCCTGGTCGAGTATAACGAAGTCCCCTTATCGAGTATAACAAAGTCCCCTAATCGAGTATAACAAAGTCTCCTGATCGAGTATAACAAAGTCCCTTCATCGAGTATAACCAAGTCCCCTGGTCAAGTATAAGAAAGACCCCTAATCGAGTATAACAAAATCCCCTGATCGAGTATTACAAAGTCCCCTGGTCGATTATAACAAATTCCCTGATCGAGAATAACAAAGTCCCCTAATCGAGTGTAACAAAGTCCCCTAATCGAGTATAACAAGGACCCTGAAGGAGTATAACAAAGTCTCCTGATTGAGTATAACAAAGTCCCCTAATCGAGTATAACAAAGTCCCCTGATCGAGTATAACAAAGTCCCCTAATCGAGTGTAACAAAGTCCTCTAATTGAGTATAACAAGGCCCCCTGAAGGAGTATAACAAAGTCCACGGATCGAGTATAACAAAGGTCTCTAATCTGGTATAACAAAAAGTCCCGTGATCTAGTATATAACAGCGCCCTCACATCGAGTATACAAAACCCTGATCGAGTATAACAAAGTCCCTGGATCGAGCTTAACAAAGTCCCCTGATCGAGTATAACAAAACCCCCTGATTATGGCATAACAAAGTCCCCTGATCGAGTATATGTCCCCTGATCAAGTAAAAACAAATTCCCCTGATCGAGTATAACAAAGTCGCCTGATTGAGTATAACAAAGTTCCCTGGTCGGGTATAACAAAGTCCCCTTATCGAGTGTAACAAAGTCCCCTGATCTGGTATAACAAAATCCTCTGATCTAGTATAACAAAGGCCCCACATTGAGTATAACAAAGTCCCTTGATCGAGTATAACAAAGTCCCCTGGTCGAATATAACAAAGTCACCTGAGCGATTATAACAAAGTCCCCTGGTCTTGAAAAACAAAGTCCCAACATCGAATATAACAAAGTACCCAGGTCGAGTATAACAAGGGCCCCTTATCGAGTATATCAAAGTCCCTTGATCAGTATAACAAAGTCCCATGATCGAGTATAACAAAGTCCCCTGATCGAGTATAACAAAGTCCCCAGATCAAGTATAACAAAGTCCCCTGATTGAGTATAACAAGGACCCCTTTTCGAGTATTTACGAAGTCCCTTGATCAGTATAACAAAGTCCCCTGATCGAGTATAACAAAGTCCCCTGATCGAGTATAACTAAACCCCTTGATTGAGTATAACAAAGTCCCCTGATCGAGTATAACAAAGTCTCTGATCGAGTATAACAAAGGCCCCAGATCGAGTGTAATAAATTCCCCTGATCGAGTATAACAAAGTCCCCTGATCGAGTATAACAAAGGAACCTCATCGAGTATAACAAAGTCACCTTATCGAGTATATCAAAGCCCGATGATGGAGCATAATAAAGGCCCCTCATCGAGTATAATAAAGTCCCCTGTTCGAGTATAACAAAGTTCCCTGGTCGAGTATAAAAATGTCCCCTGATCGAGTATAACAAAGGAACCTGACCGAGAATAACAAAGTCCCTTGATCGAGTATAACAAAGTCCCCTCATCGAGTATAACAAAGTCCCTGATGGAGCATAACAAAGGCCCTTGATCGAGTATAACAATGACCCTGATCGAGTATATCAAAGTTCCCTGGTCGAGTATAACAAAGCCCCCTGATCGAGTATAACAAAACACCCTAATCGAGTATAACAAAGTCCCCTGATGAGGTAAAACAAAGTCCCCTGATCGAGTATATCAAAGTCCCTTGATCAGTAAAACAAAGTCACCTGATCGAGTATAACAAAGTCCCCGAATCGAGTATAACAAAGAGCCGTGATTGAGTGTAGCAAAGTCCCGTAATCGAGTATAACAAAGCCAGCTGGTCGAGTATAACAAAGGACCCTGATCGAGTATAACAAAGTCCCCTGATCGAGTATGACAAAGTCCCCTGATAGAGTATAACAAAGTCACGTGATCGAGTATAACAAAGTCCACTCATCGGGTATAACAAAGTCCTCTGATCGAGTATAACAAAGTCCCCTAATCGAGTATAAAAAAGTCCCCTGATCGAGTATAACAAAGTCCCCTGATCATGTAAAACAAAGTCCCCTGATCGAGTATAACAGAGTCCTCCTGATCGAGTATAACAAAGTCCCCTGATCATGTAAAACAAAGTCCCCTGATCGAGTATAACAAAGTCCCTTGATCAGTATAACAGTCACCTAATAGAGTATAACCAAGTCCCTGATCGAGTATGTAACAAAGGCCCCTGATCGCGTATAACAAAGTCCCCTCATCGGAGGTAACAAAGTCCCTCATCTATATAACAAAGTCCCCTGATCTGGTATAACAAAATCCTCAGATCGAGTATAACAAAGGCCCCACATTGAGTATAACAAAGTTCCCTGATCGAGTATAACAAAGTCCCCTGATAGAGTTTAACAAAGTCCCCTGGTCGAATATAACAAAGTCCCCAGATAAAGTATAACAAAGTCCCCTGATCAAGTATAACAAGGGTCCCTTATCGAGTATAACAAAGTCCCTTGATCAGTATAACAAAGTCCACTGATCGAGTATAACAAAGTCCCCTGATCGAGTATAACAAAACCCCCTGATTGAGTATAACAACGTCCTCTGATCGAGTATAACAAATTCCTCTGATCGAGTATAACAAAGTCCCCTTATCGAGTATAACAAAGCCCGATGATGGAACATAACAAAGGCCCCTCATCGAGTATAACAAAGTCCTCTGATCGAGTATAACAAAGTTCCCTGGTCGAGAATAAAAAAGTTCCCCGATCGAGTATAACAAAGGAACCTGATCGAGTATAACAAAGTCCCTTGATCGAGTATAACAAAGTCTGCAGATAGAGTATAACAAAGTCCCCTAATCGAGTATAACAAAGTCCCCTGATCGAGTATAACATAGTCCCTAGATCGAGTATAACAAAGTCCCCTGATCGAGTATAACAAAGTCCCCTGATCGAGTATAAAAAAGTCCCCTGGCCGAGTATAACAAAGTCCCCTGATCGAGTATAACAAAGTCCCCTGATCGAGTATAACAAAGTCCCCTGATCGAGTATAACAAATTCCTCTGATCGAGTATAACAAAGTCCCCTGATCGAGTATAACAAAACCCCCTGATCGAGTATAACAAGGGCCCCAATATCGAAAATTTACGATGGCCCTTGATCAGTATAACAAAGTCCCCTCATCGAGTATAACAAAGTCCCCTGATCGAGTATAACAAAGTCACCTGATCGAGTATAACAAAGTCCCCTGGTCGAGTATAACAAAGTCCCCAGATCATGTATAACAAAGTCCCCTGATCGAGTATAACAAGGGCCCCTTATCGAAAATTTACGAAGTCCCTTGATCAGTATAACAAAGTCCCCTGATCGAGTATAACAAAGTCCCCTGATCGAGTATAACAAAACCCCCTGATTGAGTATAACAAAGTCCCCTGATCAAATATACAAAGTCCCCTGATCAAGTAAAACAAAGTCCCCTGATCGAGTATAACAAAGTCACCTGATCGAGTATAACAAAGTTCCCTGGTCGAGTATAACAAAGTCCCCTTATCGAGTATAACAAAGTCCCCTAATCGAGTATAACAAAGTCCCCGGATCGTGTATAGCAAAGTCCCTTGATCGAGTATAACAAAGTCCCCTGGTCGATTATAACAAATTCCCATGATTGAGAATAACAAAGTCCCCTAATCGAGTGTAACAAAGTCCCGTAATCGAGTATAACAAGGCCCCCTGAAGGAGTATAACAAAGTCCCCTGATCGAGTATAACAAAGTCCCCTAATTGAGTATAACAAAGTCCCTTGATCGAGTATAACAAAGACACCTGATCGAGTATAACAAAGTCCCCTTATCGAGTATAGCAAAGCCCCATGATGGAGAATAACAAAGGCCCCTGATCGAGTATAACAAAGTCCCCTGATCGAGTATAACAAAGTTCCCTGGTCGAGGATAACAAAGTCCCTTGATCAAGTAAAACAAAGTCCCCTAATCGAGTATAACAAAGTCCCCTGATCGAGTATAACAAAGTCCCGTGATCGAGTATAACCAAGTCCCCTGGTCGAGTATAACAAAGTCCCCTAATCGAGTACAACAAAGTCCCCTGATCGAGTATACAAAGTCCCCTGATCAAGTAAAACAAAGTCCCCTGATCGCGTATAACTAAGTCCCCTGATCGAGTATAACAAAGTTCCCTGGTCGAGTATAACAAAGTCCCCTTATCGAGTATAACAAAGTCCCCTAATCGAGAATAACAAAGTCACTTGATCGAGTATAACAAAGTCCCTTGGTCGAGTATAACTAAGTCCCCAGATCAAGTATAACAAAGTCCCCTGATCGAGTATAACAAGTCCCCTGATCGCGATAACAAAGTCCCCGATCGCGTATAACCAAGTCCCTGATCGAGTATAACAAAGTCCCCTAATCAAGTATAACAAAGTCCCCTGATGGAGTATAACAAAGTCCCCTGGTCTAATATATACTAAAGTCCCCTGATTGAGTATAACAAAGTCCTCTGATCGAGTATAACAAAGACCCCACATCGAGTATAACAAAGTCCCCTGATCGAGTATAACAAAGTCCCCTTATCGAGGGTAACAAAGTCCCTTGTTCAGTATAACAAAGTCCCCTGATCGAGTATAACAAATTCCCATGATCGATTATAACAAAGTCCCTTATCGAGTATAACAAAGTCCTCTGATCCAGTATAACAAAGGCCCCTCATCGAGTGTAAGAAAGTCCCCTGATCGAGTATAACAAAGTCCCCTGATGGAATATAACAAAGGAACCTGATCGAGTATATCAAATTCCCTTGATCATGTATCACAAAGTCCCCTGATCGAGTATAACAAAGTCACCTGATCGAGTAAAACAAAGTCCCATTATCGAGTATAGCAAAGCCCCCTCATGGAGCATAACAAAGGCCCCTGATCAAGTATAACAAAGTCCCCTGATCGAGTATAACAAAGTTCCCTGGTCGAGTATAAAAAAGTCCCCTGATCGAGTATAACAAAGTCACCTGATCGAGTATAACAAAGTCCCCTGGTCGAGTATAACAAAGTCCCCAGATCAAGTATGACAAAGTCCCCTGATCGAGTATAACAAGGGTCCCTTATCGAGCATAACAAAGTCCCTTGATTAGTATAACAAAGTCCCCTGATCGAGTATAACAAAGTCCCTTGATCGAGTATAACAAAGTCCCCTGATCGAGTATAACAAAGTCACCTGGTCGAATATAACAAAGTCACCTGATCGAGTACAACAAAGTCCCCTGGTCGAGTATAACAATTCCCCTGATCAGTATAACAAAGGCCCCTAATCGAGTATAACAAAGCCCCCTGCTCGAGTATAACGAATACTCCTGATCGAGTATAACAAAGCCCCCTCATCGAGTATAATAAAGTCCCCTGGTCGAGTATAGCAAAGGCCTCTAATCGAGCATAACAAAGTCCCGTGATCGAGTATAACAAAGTCCCCTGGTCGATTATAACAAAGTTCCCTGGTCGAGTATAACAAAGTCCCCTTATCGAGTATAACAAAGCCCCCTGATGGAGCATAACAAAGGACCCTGATCGAGTATAACAAATTCCCCTGGTCGAGCATAACAAAGTTCCCTGGTCGAGGATAACAAAGTCCCTTGATCGAGTATAACAAAGTACCCTAATCGAGTATAACAAAGTCCCTTGATCGAGTATAACCAAGTCCCCTGGTCGAGTAAAACAAACTCCCCTGATCGAGTATAACAAAGTCCCCTGGACGATTATAGCAAATTCCCCTGATCGCGTATAACAAAGTCCCCTAATCGAAAATAACAAGGTCCCCTAAACGAGTATAACAAAGTCGCCTGATCGAGTATAACAAAGTCCCCTGATCTGGTATAACAAAGTCCTCTGATCGAGTATAACAAAGGCCACACATCGAGTATAACAAAGTCCCCTGATCGAGTATAACAAAGTCCCCTGATGGAGTATAACAAAGTCCCCTGGTCCAATATATAGTAAAGTCCCCTGATCTGGTATAACAAAGTCCTCTGATCGAGTATAACAAAGGCCCCACATCGAGTATAACCAAGTCCCCTGGTCGCGTATAACAAAGACCCCTAATCGAGTATAACAAAGTCCCCTGATCGAGTATAACCAAGTCCCCTGGTCGAGTATAACAAAGACCCCTAATCGAGTATAACAAAGTCCCCTGATCGAGTACAACAAAGTCCCCTTATCGAGAATAACAAAGACCCCTGATCGTGTATAACCAAGTACCCTGGTCGAGTTTAAAAAAGACCCCTAATCGAGTATAACAAAGTACCCTGATCGAGTATAACAAACTCCCCTGGTCGATTATATCAAATTCTCCTGATGGAGTATAACAAGGTCCCCTAATCGAGTATAACAAAGTACCCTGATCGAGTATAACAAAGTTCCCTGATCGGGTATAACAAAGTCCTCTGATCGAGTATAACAAAGGCAATGAATCAAGTAATAACAAAGAGCCCTAATTGAGTAAAACAAAGTCCCCTATTCGAGTATAACAAAGCCCCCGGAACGACTATAACAAAAGCCCCTGATCGAGTATAACAAAGTCCCCTGATCGAGTATGACAAAGTCCCCTGATAGAGTATAACCAAGTCCCCTGTTCGAGTATAACAAAGTCCCCTTATCGAGTATAACAAAGCCCCCTGATGGAGCATAACAAAGGCCCCTTTTCAAGTATAACAAAGTCCCCTGATCGAGTATAACAAAGTTCCCTGGTCGAGTATAAAAAAGTCCCCTCATCGAGTAAAACAAAGTCCCCTGATAGAGTATACCAAAGGAATCTGATCGAGTATAACAAAGTTCCTTGATCGAGTATAACAAAGTCCCCTGATCGAAGTCACCTTGATCGAGTATAACAAAGCCCTGATGGAGCATAACAAAGCGCTCCGTGATCGAGTATAATCAGTCCCTGGTCGAGTATAACAAAGTCCCCTAATCGGTACAACAAAGTCCCTGATCGTGAGTATAACAAAGTCCCCTAATCAAGTATAACAAAGTCCCCTGATGGAGTATAACAAAGTCCCCTGGTCTAATATATACTAAAGTCCCCTGATTGAGTATAACAAAGTCCTCTGATCGAGTATAACAAAGACCCCACATCGAGTATAACAAAGTCCCCTGATCGAGTATAACAAAGTCCCCTTATCGAGGGTAACAAAGTCCCTTGTTCAGTATAACAAAGTCCCCTGATCGAGTATAACAAATTCCCATGATCGATTATAACAAAGTCCCTTATCGAGTATAACAAAGTCCTCTGATCCAGTATAACAAAGGCCCCTCATCGAGTGTAAGAAAGTCCCCTGATCGAGTATAACAAAGTCCCCTGATGGAATATAACAAAGGAACCTGATCGAGTATATCAAATTCCCTTGATCATGTATCACAAAGTCCCCTGATCGAGTATAACAAAGTCACCTGATCGAGTAAAACAAAGTCCCATTATCGAGTATAGCAAAGCCCCCTCATGGAGCATAACAAAGGCCCCTGATCAAGTATAACAAAGTCCCCTGATCGAGTATAACAAAGTTCCCTGGTCGAGTATAAAAAAGTCCCCTGATCGAGTATAACAAAGTCACCTGATCGAGTATAACAAAGTCCCCTGGTCGAGTATAACAAAGTCCCCAGATCAAGTATGACAAAGTCCCCTGATCGAGTATAACAAGGGTCCCTTATCGAGCATAACAAAGTCCCTTGATTAGTATAACAAAGTCCCCTGATCGAGTATAACAAAGTCCCTTGATCGAGTATAACAAAGTCCCCTGATCGAGTATAACAAAGTCACCTGGTCGAATATAACAAAGTCACCTGATCGAGTACAACAAAGTCCCCTGGTCGAGTATAACAATTCCCCTGATCAGTATAACAAAGGCCCCTAATCGAGTATAACAAAGCCCCCTGCTCGAGTATAACGAATACCCCTGATCGAGTATAACAAAGCCCCCTCATCGAGTATAATAAAGTCCCCTGGTCGAGTATAGCAAAGGCCTCTAATCGAGCATAACAAAGTCCCGTGATCGAGTATAACAAAGTCCCCTGGTCGATTATAACAAAGTTCCCTGGTCGAGTATAACAAAGTCCCCTTATCGAGTATAACAAAGCCCCTGATGGAGCATAACAAAGGACCCTGATCGAGTATAACAAATTCCCCTGGTCGAGCATAACAAAGTTCCCTGGTCGAGGATAACAAAGTCCCTTGATCGAGTATAACAAAGTACCCTAATCGAGTATAACAAAGTCCCTTGATCGAGTATAACCAAGTCCCCTGGTCGAGTAAAACAAACTCCCCTGATCGAGTATAACAAAGTCCCCTGGACGATTATAGCAAATTCCCCTGATCGCGTATAACAAAGTCCCCTAATCGAAAATAACAAGGCCCCCTAAACGAGTATAACAAAGTCGCCTGATCGAGTATAACAAAGTCCCCTGATCTGGTATAACAAAGTCCTCTGATCGAGTATAACAAAGGCCACACATCGAGTATAACAAAGTCCCCTGATCGAGTATAACAAAGTCCCCTGATGGAGTATAACAAAGTCCCCTGGTCCAATATATAGTAAAGTCCCCTGATCTGGTATAACAAAGTCCTCTGATCGAGTATAACAAAGGCCCCACATCGAGTATAACCAAGTCCCCTGGTCGCGTATAACAAAGACCCCTAATCGAGTATAACAAAGTCCCCTGATCGAGTATAACCAAGTCCCCTGGTCGAGTATAACAAAGACCCCTAATCGAGTATAACAAAGTCCCCTGATCGAGTACAACAAAGTCCCCTTATCGAGAATAACAAAGACCCCTGATCGTGTATAACCAAGTACCCTGGTCGAGTTTAAAAAAGACCCCTAATCGAGTATAACAAAGTACCCTGATCGAGTATAACAAACTCCCCTGGTCGATTATATCAAATTCTCCTGATGGAGTATAACAAGGTCCCCTAATCGAGTATAACAAAGTACCCTGATCGAGTATAACAAAGTTCCCTGATCGGGTATAACAAAGTCCTCTGATCGAGTATAACAAAGGCAATGAATCAAGTAATAACAAAGAGCCCTAATTGAGTAAAACAAAGTCCCCTATTCGAGTATAACAAAGCCCCCGGAACGACTATAACAAAAGCCCCTGATCGAGTATAACAAAGTCCCCTGATCGAGTATGACAAAGTCCCCTGATAGAGTATAACCAAGTCCCCTGTTCGAGTATAACAAAGTCCCCTTATCGAGTATAACAAAGCCCCCTGATGGAGCATAACAAAGGCCCCTTTTCAAGTATAACAAAGTCCCCTGATCGAGTATAACAAAGTTCCCTGGTCGAGTATAAAAAAGTCCCCTCATCGAGTAAAACAAAGTCCCCTGATAGAGTATACCAAAGGAATCTGATCGAGTATAACAAAGTTCCTTGATCGAGTATAACAAAGTCCCCTGATCGAGTATAACAAAGTCACCTGATCGAGTATAACAAAGCCCCCTGATGGAGCATAACAAAGGCCCGTGATCGAGTATAACAAATTCCCCTAATCGAGTATAACTAAGTCCCCTGATCGTGTATAACAAAGCCCCCTGATGGAGCAAAACAAAGGCCCGTGATCGAGTATAACAACGTCCCCTAATCGAGTATAACTAAGTCCCCTGATCGAGTATAACAAAGTCCCTTGATCGAGTATAACCAAGTCCCCTGGTCGAGTATAACAAAGACCCCTGATCGAGTATAACAAAGTCCCCTGATCGAGTATAACAAAGTCCCCTGGTCGAGTATAACAAAGTCCCCAGATCAAGCATAACAAAGTCGCCTGATCGAGTATAACAAGGGCCCCTTATCCAGTATAAAAAAATCACTTGATCAGTATAACAAAGTCCCCTGATCGAGTATAACAAAGTCCCCTGATCGACTATAACAAAACACCCTGATTGAGTAAAACAAAGTCCCCCTGATCGAGTATAACAAAGTCCCCTCATCGAGTATAACAAAGTCCCCTAATCGAGTATAACAATGTCCCCTGATCGAGTATAACAAAGTCCACTGGTTGAATATAATAAAGTCCCCTCATCAAGTATAACAAAGGACCCTAATCGAGTATAACAAAGCCCCCTGCTCGAGTATAACGAAGCCCCTCATCGAGTATAACAAAGCCCCCTCATCGAGTATAACAAAGTCCCCTCGTCGAGTATAACAAAGTCCCCTGATCGAGTATAACAAAAAGTCCCTTGATCGAGTATAACCAAGTCACCTGATCGAGTATAACAAAGTTCCCTGGTCGAGTATAACAAAGCCCCCTCATCGAGTATAACAAAGTCCCCTAATTGAGTATAACAAAGTCCCCTGACCGAGAATAACAAAGTCTCTTGATCGAGTATAACCAAGTCCCCTCGTCGTGTATAACAAAGACCCCTAATCGAGTATAACAAAGTCCCCTGATCGAGTATAACAAAGTCCCTTGATCGATTATATCCCAGTCCCCTGGTGGAGTATAAAAAGACCCCTAACCGAGTATAAGAAAGTCCCCTAATCGAGTACAACAAAGTCCCCTTATCGAGAATAACAAAGACCCCTGATCGTGTATAACCAAGTACCCTGGTCGAGTATAACAAAGTCCCCTGAACGAGTATAACAAAGTCCCTTGATCGAGTATAACCAAGTCCCCTGGTCGAGTATAACAAACACCCCTGATCGAGTATAACAAAGTCCCCTGATCGATTATAACAAAGTCCCCTGGTCGAATATTACAAAGTCACCTGATCGAGTATAACAAAGTCCCCTGGTCGAGTATAACAAAGTCCCCAGATCAAGTATAACAAAGTCCCCTGATCGAGTATAACAAGGGCCCCTTATCCAGTATAACAAAATCACTTGATCAGTATAACAAAGTCCCCTGATCGAGTATAACAAAGTCCCCTGATCGACTATAACAAAACCCCATGATTGAGTAAAACAAAGTCCCCCTGATCGAGTATAACAAAGTCCCCTCATCGAGTATAACAAAGTCCCCTGATCGAGTATAACAATGTCCCCTGATCGAGTATAACAAAGTCCACTGGTTGAATATAACAAAGTCCCCTCATCAAGTATAACAAAGGACCCAAATCGAGTATAACAAAGCCCCCTGCTCGAGTATAACGAAGCCCCTCATCGAGTATAACAAAGCCCCCTCATCGAGTATAACAAAGTCCACTCGTCGAGTATAACAAAGGCCCCTAATCGAGCATAACAAAGTCCCCTGATCGAGTATAACAAAAAGTCCCTTGATCGAGTATAACCAAGTCACCTGATCGAGTATAACAAAGTTCCCTGGTCGAGTATAACAAAGCCCCCTCATCGAGTATAACAAAGTCCCCTAATTGAGTATAACAAAGTCCCCTGACCGAGAATAACAAAGTCTCTTGATCGAGTATAACCAAGTCCCCTCGTCGTGTATAACAAAGACCCCTAATCGAGTATAACAAAGTCCCCTGATCGAGTATAACAAAGTCCCTTGATCGATTATATCCAAGTCCCCTGGTGGAGTATAAAAAGACCCCTAACCGAGTATAACAAAGTCCCCTAATCGAGTACAACAAAGTCCCCTTATCGAGAATAACAAAGACCACTGATCGTGTATAACCAAGTACCCTGGTCGAGTATAACAAAGTCCTCTGATCGAGTATAACAAAGGCAATGAATCGAGTAATAACAAAGAGCCCTAATTGAGTAAAACAAAGTCCCCTAATCGAGTATAACAAAGCCCCCTGAACGACTATAAGAAAGGCCCCTGATCGAGTATAACAAAGTCCCCGATTGAGTATGACAAAGTCCCCTGATAGAGTATAACCAAGTCCCCTGGTCGAGTATAACAAAGTCCCCTTATCGAGTATAACAAAGCCCCATGATGGAGCATAACAAAGCCCCCTGTTCAAGTATAACAAAGTCCCCTGATCGAGTATAACAAAGTCCCCTGGTCGAGTATAACAAAGTCAAATGATCGAGTATAACAAAGTCCACTGATCGTGAATAACAAAGTCCCCTGATCTGGTATAACCAAGTCCCCTGGTCGAGTAAAAAAAAGTCCCCCTGATCGAGTATAACAAGGCCCCCTGAACGAGTATAACAAAGTCCCCTGATCGAGTATAACAAAGTCCCCTGATCTGGTATAACAAAGTCCTCTGATCGAGTATAACAAAGGCCCCACATCAAGTATAACAAAGTTCCCTGGTCGAGTATAACAAAGCCCCCTGATTGAATATAACAAAGTCACCTAATCGAGTATAACAAAGTCCCCTGATCCTAGTATAACAAAGTCCCTTGATCGAGTATAACCAAGTCCCCTGGTCGTGTATAACAAAGACGCCTAATCGAGTATAACAAAGTCCCCTTATCGAGTATAACAAATTTCCCTGGTCGAGAATAACAGTCCCTTGATCGAGTATAAGAAAGTCCCCTAATCGAGTATATCTAAGTCCCCTGATCGAGTATAACAAAGTCAGTTAATCGAGTATAACCCTGTCTCCTGGTCGAGTATAACAAAGTCCCCTAATCGAGTATAACAAAGATCCCTGGTCGAGTATTACAAAGCCCCCTGATCGAGTATCACAAAGTCCCCTAATCGAGTATAACAAAGTTCCCTGATCGAGTATAACAAAGTTACTTGATCGAGTATAACAAAGTTCCCTAATCGAGTATAACAAGGCCCCCTGAATGTGTATAACAAAGGCCCCTGAACGTGTATAACAAAGTCCCCTAATCTGGTATAACGAAGTCCTCTGATCGAGTATAACAAAGGAACCACATCGAGTATAACAAAGTCCCCTGATCGAGTATAACAAAGTCCCCTGATCGAGTATAACAAAGTCCCCTGGTCGAATATAACAAAGTCACCTGATCGAATATAACAAAGTCCCCTGGTCGAGTATAACAAAGTCCCCAGATCAAGTATAACAAAGTCCCCTGATCGAGTATAACAAGGCCCCCTAATCGAGTATAACAAAATCGCTTGATCAGTATAACAAAGTCCCCTGATCGAGTATAACAAAGTCTCCTGATCGAGTATAACAAAATCCCCTGATTGAGTTAAACAAAGTCCCCCTGATCGAGTATAACAGAGTCCCCTGATCGAGTATAACAAATTCCCATTATCGAGTATAAGAAAGTCCCCTGATCGAGTATAACAAAGTCCCCTGGTCGAGTATAACAAAGTCCCATGATCGAGTATAACCAAGGCCCCTGATCGAGTATAACAAAGTCTCCTTGATCGAGTATAACAAAGTCCCCTGATTGAGTATAACAAAGTTCCCTAGTCGTTTATAACAAAGCCCCCTGATCGAGTATAAAAAAAGTCCTCTCATCGAGTTTAACAAAGTCCCCTAATAGAGTATAACAAAGTCCCCTGATTGAATATAACAAAGTCCCTTAATCGAGTATAAAAAAGGCTCCTCATCGAGTATAAGAAAGTCCCCTGATCGAGTATAACAAAGTCCCTTGATCGAGTATAACACGGTCCCCTTATCAAGTATAACAAAGGCTCCTGATCGAGTATAACAAAGGCCCCTCATCGAGTATAACAAAGTCCCCAGATCGAGTATAACAAAGTCCCCTGATCGAGTATAACAAAGTACACTGATCGAGAATAACAAACGCCCCTGATCGAGTATAAAAAGTCCCCTGATCGAGTATAACAAAGCCCCCTGATCCAGTATAACAAAGTCCCCAGATCGAGTATAACAAAGTCCCCTGATCGAGTAAAACAAAGGCTCCTGATCGAGTATAACAAAGGCCCCTGATCGAGTATAACAAAGTACACTGATCGAGTATAACAAAGTACCCTGATCGAGTATAACCAAGTCCCCTAATCGAGTAAAACAAAGGCCCCTGTTTTTAGTATAACAAAGTCCCCTGATCGAGTAAAACAAAGTTACCTGATCGAGTATAACAAAGCCCCTAATCGAGTATAACAAAGTCCCCTGATCGAGTATAACAAAGTCCCCTGATCGAGTATAACAAAGTACCCTCATCGATTATAACAAATGCCCCTGATCGAGTATAACAAAGAGCCCAGATCGAGTATAACAAAGCCCCTAATCGAGTATAACAAAGTTCCCTGATCGAGTATAACAACGTCCTCTCATCGAGTATAACTCATCGAGTATAACAAAGTACCCTCATCGTATTATAACAAGGTACTCCTCATCGATATAACCAAGTCCCCTGATTTGAGTATAACAAAGCGCCCTGATCGACTATAACAGAGTCCTCTCATCAGGTATAACCAAAGTACTCTGTCGGGAGCAAGAATTACTGATCCAGTTATGCCAAGGCTCCTCATCCGGAGTATAAAGCCCCCTGATCCAGTATAACAAGGTCACAAGATCGGTATAACAAAGTCACCCTATGATCAAAGGTAAACAAAAGGCTCCTGATCAAAAAATTATATAAAGGCCCTGATCCGGAGTATAACAAAAAGTACACTGATCAGCGTAACAAAGTACCCTGATCCGAGTACCGTAAATCCCTAATCCAGCAGGGGTGACGAGGCCCCTGTTTTTGAGCTATAACAGTCCCTGATCGGTGGGCAAAAGTTACCTGATCGAGTATAACAAAGCCCCTAATCGAGTATAACAAAGTCCCCTGATCGAGTATAACAAAGTCCCCTGATCGAGTATAACAAAGTACCCTCATCGATTATAACAAATGCCCCTGATCGAGTATAACAAAGAGCCCAGATCGAGTATAACAAAGCCCCTAATCGAGTATAACAAAGTTCCCTGATCGAGTATAACAACGTCCTCTCATCGAGTATAACAAAGTACCCTCATCGTGTATAACAAAGGCCTCTCATCGAGTATAACAAAGTCCCCTGATTGAGTATAACAAACGCCCCTGATCGACTATAACAAAGTCCTCTCATCGAGTATAACAAAGTACCCTCATCGAGAACAAAGTCCCCTGATCGATTATAACAAAGGCTCCTCATCGAGTATAACAAAGTCCCCTGATCGAGTATATCAAATTCCCCTGATCGAGTATAACAAAGGTCTCTCATCGAGTATAACAAAGTCCCCTGATTGAGTATAACAAACGCCCCTCATCGAATATAACAAAGTCCCCTTATCGAGTATAACAAAGCCCCCTAATCGAGTATAAAAAGTCCACTGATCGAGAATAACAAAGTCCTCTCATCGAGTATAACAAAGTATCCTTCATCGAGTATAACAAAGGACCCTGATCGAGTATAACAAAGTCCCCTTATTGAGTATAACAAAGCCCCCTAATGGAGTATAACAAAGTCCCCTGATCAAGTATAACAAAGTCCCCTGATCAAGTATAACAAAGTACCCTCATCGAGTATAACAAAATCCCTTGATCGAGTATAACAAAGGCCCCTCATCGAGGATAACAAAGCCCCCTCATCGAGTATAACAAAGTCCCCTAATTGAGTATAATAAAGTCCCCTGACCGAGAATAACAAAGTCTCTTGATCGAGTATAACCAAGTCCCCTCGTCGTGTATAACAAAGACCCCTAATCGAGTATAACAAAGTCCCCTGATCGAGTATAACAAAGTCCCTTGATCGATTATATCCAAGTCCCCTGGTGGAGTATAAAAAGACCCCTAACCGAGTATAACAAAGTCCCCTAATCGAGTACAACAAAGTCCCCTTATCGAGAATAACAAAGACCACTGATCGTGTATAACCAAGTACCCTGGTCGAGTATAACAAAGTCCTCTGATCGAGTATAACAAAGGCAATGAATCGAGTAATAACAAAGAGCCCTAATTGAGTAAAACAAAGTCCCCTAATCGAGTATAACAAAGCCCCCTGAACGACTATAAGAAAGGCCCCTGATCGAGTATAACAAAGTCCCCGATTGAGTATGACAAAGTCCCCTGATAGAGTATAACCAAGTCCCCTGGTCGAGTATAACAAAGTCCCCTTATCGAGTATAACAAAGCCCCATGATGGAGCATAACAAAGCCCCCTGTTCAAGTATAACAAAGTCCCCTGATCGAGTATAACAAAGTCCCCTGGTCGAGTATAACAAAGTCAAATGATCGAGTATAACAAAGTCCACTGATCGTGAATAACAAAGTCCCCTGATCTGGTATAACCAAGTCCCCTGGTCGAGTAAAAAAAAGTCCCCCTGATCGAGTATAACAAGGCCCCCTGAACGAGTATAACAAAGTCCCCTGATCAAGTATAACAAAGTCCCTGATCTGGTATAACAAAGTCCTCTGATCGAGTATAACAAAGGCCCCACATCAAGTATAACAAAGTTCCCTGGTCGAGTATAACAAAGCCCCCTGATTGAATATAACAAAGTCCCCTAATCGAGTATAACAAAGTCCCCTGATCCTAGTATAACAAAGTCCCTTGATCGAGTATAACCAAGTCCCCAGGTCGTGTATAACAAAGACGCCTAATCGAGTATAACAAAGTCCCCTTATCGAGTATAACAAATTTCCCTGGTCGAGAATAACAGTCCCTTGATCGAGTATAAGAAAGTCCCCTAATCGAGTATATCTAAGTCCCCTGATCGAGTATAACAAAGTCAGTTAATCGAGTATAACCCTGTCTCCTGGTCGAGTATAACAAAGTCCCCTAATCGAGTATAACAAAGATCCCTGGTCGAGTATTACAAAGCCCCCTGATCGAGTATCACAAAGTCCCCTAATCGAGTATAACAAAGTTCCCTGATCGAGTATAACAAAGTTACTTGATCGAGTATAACAAAGTTCCCTAATCGAGTATAACAAGGCCCCCTGAATGTGTATAACAAAGGCCCCTGAACGTGTATAACAAAGTCCCCTAATCTGGTATAACGAAGTCCTCTGATCGAGTATAACAAAGGAACCACATCGAGTATAACAAAGTCCCCTGATCGAGTATAACAAAGTCCCCTGATCGAGTATAACAAAGTCCCCTGGTCGAATATAACAAAGTCACCTGATCGAATATAACAAAGTCCCCTGGTCGAGTATAACAAAGTCCCCAGATCAAGTATAACAAAGTCCCCTGATCGAGTATAACAAGGCCCCCTAATCGAGTATAACAAAATCGCTTGATCAGTATAACAAAGTCCCCTGATCGAGTATAACAAAGTCTCCTGATCGAGTATAACAAAATCCCCTGATTGAGTTAAACAAAGTCCCCCTGATCGAGTATAACAGAGTCCCCTGATCGAGTATAACAAATTCCCCTTATCGAGTATAAGAAAGTCCCCTGATCGAGTATAACAAAGTCCCTTGGTCGAGTATAACAAGTCCCATGATCGAGTATAACCAAGGCCCCTGATCGAGTATAACAAAGTCTCCTTGATCGAGTATAACAAAGTCCCCTGATTGAGTATAACAAAGTTCCCTAGTCGTTTATAACAAAGCCCCCTGATCGAGTATAAAAAAAGTCCTCTCATCGAGTTTAACAAGGTCCCCTAATAGAGTATAACAAAGTCCCCTGATTGAATATAACAAAGTCCCTTAATCGAGTATAAAAAAGGCTCCTCATCGAGTATAAGAAAGTCCCCTGATCGAGTATAACAAAGTCCCTTAATCGAGTATAACACGGTCCCCTTATCAAGTATAACAAAGGCTCCTCATCGAGTATAACAAAGGCCCCTCATCGAGTATAACAAAGTCCCCAGATCGAGTATAACAAAGTCCCCTGATTGAGTAAAACAAAGGCTCCTGATCAAGTATAACAAAGTCCCCTGATCGAGTATAACAAAGCCCCCTGATCCAGTATAACAAAGTCCCCAGATCAAATTCTGATTGAGTATATAACAAAGTCCCCTGATCGAGTATAACAAAGTCCCTAAGTCAAGTATAACCAAGTCCCTAATCGAGTAAAACAAAGGCCCTTGCTTTTGCGAGAACAAAGTCCCCTGATCGAGTAAAACAAAGTTACTCGGATCGGAGTATAACAGCCCCAATTAGAGAACAAAGTCCCTGATCGAGTATAACAAAAGTCCCCTGATCGAAAGTATAACAAAGTACCCTCATCGATTATAACAAATGCCCTGATCGAGTATAACAAAGAGCCCAGATCGAGTATAACAAAGCCCCCTAATCGAGTATAACAAAGTCTCTGATCGAAAGTATAACAACGTCCTCTCATCGAGTATAACAAAGTACCCTCATCGTATAACAAAGGCCTCTCATCGAGTATATAACAAAGTCCCCTGATTGAGTATAACAAACGCCCCTCATCGAATATAACAAAGTCCCCTTATCGAGTATAACAAAGCCCCCTAATCGAGTATAAAAAGTCCCCTGATCGAGAATAACAAAGGCCTCTCATCGAGTATAACAAAGTATCCTTCATCGAGTATAACAAAGGCCCCTGATCGAGTATAACAAAGTCCCCTTATTGAGTATAACAAAGCCCCCTAATGGAGTATAACAAAGTCCCCTGATCGAGTATAACAAAGTTCCCTAATTGAGTATAACAAAGTCCCCTGACCGAGAATAACAAAGTCTCTTGATCGAGTATAACCAAGTCCCCTCGTCGTGTATAACAAAGACCCCTAATCGAGTATAACAAAGTCCCCTGATCGAGTATAACAAAGTCCCTTGATCGATTATATCCAAGTCCCCTGGTGGAGTATAAAAAGACCCCTAACCGAGTATAACAAAGTCCCCTAATCGAGTACAACAAAGTCCCCTTATCGAGAATAACAAAGACCACTGATCGTGTATAACCAAGTACCCTGGTCGAGTATAACAAAGTCCTCTGATCGAGTATAACAAAGGCAATGAATCGAGTAATAACAAAGAGCCCTAATTGAGTAAAACAAAGTCCCCTAATCGAGTATAACAAAGCCCCCTGAACGACTATAAGAAAGGCCCCTGATCGAGTATAACAAAGTCCCCGATTGAGTATGACAAAGTCCCCTGATAGAGTATAACCAAGTCCCCTGGTCGAGTATAACAAAGTCCCCTTATCGAGTATAACAAAGCCCCATGATGGAGCATAACAAAGCCCCCTGTTCAAGTATAACAAAGTCCCCTGATCGAGTATAACAAAGTCCCCTGGTCGAGTATAACAAAGTCAAATGATCGAGTATAACAAAGTCCACTGATCGTGAATAACAAAGTCCCCTGATCTGGTATAACCAAGTCCCCTGGTCGAGTAAAAAAAAGTCCCCCTGATCGAGTATAACAAGGCCCCCTAAACGAGTATAACAAAGTCCCCTGATCAAGTATAACAAAGTCTCCTGATCTGGTATAACAAAGTCCTCTGATCGAGTATAACAAAGGCCCCACATCAAGTATAACAAAGTTCCCTGGTCGAGTATAACAAAGCCCCCTGATTGAATATAACAAAGTCCCTAATCGAGTATAACAAAGTCCTCGATCCTAGTATAACAAAGTCCCTTTGATCGAGGCAACTTCAAAGTCCCTGGTCGTAAGTAACAAAGACGCCTAATCGAGTATAACAAAGTCCCCTTATCGAGTATAACAAATTTCCCTGGTCGAGAATAACAGTCCCTTGATCGAGTATAAGAAAGTCCCCTAATCGAGTATATCTAAGTCCCCTGATCGAGTATAACAAAGTCAGTTAATCGAGTATAACCCTGTCTCCTGGTCGAGTATAACAAAGTCCCCTAATCGAGTATAACAAAGTTCCTTGGTCGAGTATTACAAAGCCCCCTGATCGAGTATAACAAAGTCCCCTAATCGAGTATAACAAAGTCCCCTGATCGAGTATAACAAAGTTACTTGATCGAGTATAACAAAGTTCCCTAATCGAGTATAACAAGGCCCCTGAATGTGTATAACAAAGGCCCCTGAACGTGTATAACAAAGTCCCTAATCTGGTATAACGAAGTCCTCTGATCGAGAGTATAACAAAGGAACCACATCGAGTATAACAAAGTCCCTGATCGAGTATAACAAAGTCCCTGATCGAGTATAACAAACTCCCTGGTCGAATATAACAAAGTCACCTGATCGAATATAACAGTCTCCTGATCGAGTATAACAAAAAATCCCCTGATTGAGTTAAACAAAGTCCCCCTGATCGAGTATAACAGAGTCCCCTGATCGAGTATAACAAATTCCCATTATCGAGTATAAGAAAGTCCCCTGATCGAGTATAACAAAGTCCCCTGGTCGAGTATAACAAAGTCCCATGATCGAGTATAACCAAGGCCCCTGATCGAGTATAACAAAGTCTCCTTGATCGAGTATAACAAAGTCCCCTGATTGAGTATAACAAAGTTCCCTAGTCGTTTATAACAAAGCCCCCTGATCGAGTATAAAAAAAGTCCTCTCATCGAGTTTAACAAAGTCCCCTAATAGAGTATAACAAAGTCCCCTGATTGAATATAACAAAGTCCCTTAATCGAGTATAAAAAAGGCTCCTCATCGAGTATAAGAAAGTCCCCTGATCGAGTATAACAAAGTCCCTTGATCGAGTATAACACGGTCCCCTTATCAAGTATAACAAAGGCTCCTGATCGAGTATAACAAAGGCCCCTCATCGAGTATAACAAAGTCCCCAGATCGAGTATAACAAAGTCCCCTGATCGAGTATAACAAAGTACACTGATCGAGAATAACAAACGCCCCTGATCGAGTATAAAAAGTCCCCTGATCGAGTATAACAAAGCCCCCTGATCCAGTATAACAAAGTCCCCAGATCGAGTATAACAAAGTCCCCTGATCGAGTAAAACAAAGGCTCCTGATCGAGTATAACAAAGGCCCCTGATCGAGTATAACAAAGTACACTGATCGAGTATAACAAAGTACCCTGATCGAGTATAACCAAGTCCCCTAATCGAGTAAAACAAAGGCCCCTGTTTTTAGTATAACAAAGTCCCCTGATCGAGTAAAACAAAGTTACCTGATCGAGTATAACAAAGCCCCTAATCGAGTATAACAAAGTCCCCTGATCGAGTATAACAAAGTCCCCTGATCGAGTATAACAAAGTACCCTCATCGATTATAACAAATGCCCCTGATCGAGTATAACAAAGAGCCCAGATCGAGTATAACAAAGCCCCTAATCGAGTATAACAAAGTTCCCTGATCGAGTATAACAACGTCCTCTCATCGAGTATAACTCATCGAGTATAACAAAGTACCCTCATCGTATTATAACAAGGTACTCCTCATCGATATAACCAAGTCCCCTGATTTGAGTATAACAAAGCGCCCTGATCGACTATAACAGAGTCCTCTCATCAGGTATAACCAAAGTACTCTGTCGGGAGCAAGAATTACTGATCCAGTTATGCCAAGGCTCCTCATCCGGAGTATAAAGCCCCCTGATCCAGTATAACAAGGTCACAAGATCGGTATAACAAAGGTCTCTCATCGAGTATAACAAAGTCCCCCTGATTGAGTATAACAAAACGCCCCTCATCGAATATAACAGTCCCCTTATCGATATAACAAAGCCCCTAATCGAGTATAAGTCCCCTGACTGAGAGTCAACAAAGTCATCTGATAGAGTATAACAAAGGCCCCGCATCGAGCATAACAAAGCCCCCTGATCGAGTATAACAAAGTCCCCTGATCAAGTATAACAAAGCACCCTCATCGAGTATAACAAAGTCCCCTTATCGAGTATAACAAAGTCCCCCGATCGAGTATAACAAAGGCCCTCATCGAGTATAACAAAGTCCGATGTTTGAGTAAAACAAAGGCCCCTAGTCGAGTATAACAAAGTCCCCTGATCAAGAATAACAAAGAATCCTGATCGAGTATAACAAAGTCCCAGATCCAGTATAACAAAGTCATCTGATAGAGTAAAACAAAGGCCCCTCATCGAGTATAACAAAGTCCCCTGATCGAGTATAACAAAGTCCACTGATCTAGTATAACAAAGCCCCTTGATCGAGCATAACAAAGTCCCCTGATCGAGTATAACAAAGTCCCCTGATCAAACATAACAAAGGCCCCTGATCGAGTAGAACAAAGCTCCCTGAACGAGGATAACAAAGGCCCCTGCTCGAGTATAACAAAGTCCCCTGATAGAGTATAACAACCTTCCCTGATCGAATATAGCAAAGTCCACTGATCGAGTATAACAAAGATCCCTGATCGAGTATAACAAAGTCCCCTGATAGAGTATAATAACGTCCCCTGATCGAGTATAACAAAGCCCCCCTCATCGAGTATAACAAAAACCCCTCATCGAGTACAGCAAATGCCCCTCATCGAGTAAAACAAAGGCCCCTGATCATGTATAACAAAGTCCCCTGATCGAGTATATTAAAGTCCCCTGATCGAGTATAACAAAGTCCTCTGATCGAGTATAACAAAGTCCCCTGATCAAGTATAACAAAGCCCCCTTATCGAGTATAACAAAGCCCCCTGATCGAGTATAACAAAGGCCCATCATCAAGTACAACAAAGTCCCCTGATCGAGTATAACAAAGTCCCCTGATTGAGTATAACAAAGGCCCCTTATCGAGTATAACAAAGTCCCCTGATCAAGTGTAACAAAGGCTCCTCATCGAGTATAACAAAGTCTCCTGATCGAGTATAACAAAGTCACCCGATCGAGTATAACAAAGGCCCTCATCGAGTATAACAAAGTCCCCTGTTTGAGTAAAACAAAGGCCCCTAGTCGAGTATAACAAAGTCCCCTGATCAAGAATAACAAAGAATCCTGATCGAGTATAACAAAGTCCCTAGATCCAGTATAACAAAGTCATCTGATAGAGTAAAACAAAGGCCCCTCATCGAGTATAACAAAGTCCCCTGATCGAGTATAACAAAGTCCACTGATCTAGTATAACAAAGCCCCCTGATCGAGCATAACAAAGTCCCCTGATCGAGTATAACAAAGTCCCCTGATCAAACATAACAAAGGCCCCTCCTCGAGTATAACAAAGTCCCCTGATCGAGTATAACAATGGCCCCTTATCGAATATAACAAGGGCCCCTCATCGAGTACAACAAAGCCCCCTGATCGAGTACAACAAAGTCCCCTGGTCGAGTCCAAAAAGTCCCCTGACCGAGTGTAACAAAGTCCCCTGATCGAGTATAATAAAGGCCCCTCATCGAGTAAAACAAAGTCCCCTTATCGAGTAAAATAACGTCACCTGATCGAGTATAACAAATTCCCCTGATCGAGTACAAAAAAGTCCCCTGATCGAGTGTAACAAAGTCCCCTGATCGAGTATAACAAAGGCCCCTCATCGAGTATAACAAAGTCCCCTGATCGAGTATAATAACGTCCCCTGATCGAGTATAACAAAGGCCCCTGATCGAGTATACGAAAGTCCCTGATCGAGTATAACAAAGTCCCCCGATCGAGTATATAACAAAGGCCCTAATCGAGTATAACAAAGTCCCCTGATTGAGTATAACAAAGTCCCCTGATCGAGTATAACAAAGGCCCCTGATCGAGTATATAACAAAGATCCCTGATCGAGTATAACAAAGTCCTCATCGAGTATAACAAAGTCCCTGATCGAGTATAACAGTCCCCTGATCGAGTATAACAAAGGCCCTCATCAAGTATAACAAAGTCCCCTGATCGGTATAATAACGTCCCCTGATCGAGTATATAACAAAGTCCCCTGATCGAGTATAAAGTTCTCATCGAGTATAACAGTTCTCATCGAGTATAACAAAGCCCCCTCATCGAGTATAACAAAGCCCCCTCACCGAGTATAACAAAGGCTCCTGTTCGAGTATAACAAAGGCCCCTGATTGAGTATAACACACGCCCCTGATCGAGAACAACAAAGGCCCCTGGTCGAGTATAACAAAGTCCCCTGATCGAGTATAACAAAGTCACCTGAACGAGTATAACAAAGCCCCCTCAACGAGTATGACAAAGATACCTGATCGAGTATAAAAAGATCCCTGATAGAGTATAACAAAGTTCCCTGATCGAGTATAGCAAAGTCCAATGATCGAGTATATTAAAGTCCCCTGATCGAGTATAACAAAGTCCACTGATCGAGTATAACAAAGACCCCTGATCAAGTATAACAAAGCCCCCTGATCGAGTATAACAAAGCTCCCTCATCGAGTATAACAAAAGCCCCTGATCAAGCATAACAAAGTCCCCTGATCAAGTATAACAAAGACCCCTGATCGGGTAGAACAAAGCTCCTTGAACGAGGATAACAATGATCCGTGATCGAGTATAACAAAGTCCCCTGATAGAGTATAACAAACGTCCCTCATCGAATATAGCAAAGTCCACTGATCGAGTATAACAAAGATCCCTGATCGAGTATAACAAAGTCCCCTGATAGAGTATAATAAAGTCCCCTGATCGAGTATAACAAAGCCCCCTCATCGAGTATAACAAAGGCCCCTGATCGAGTACAGCAAAGGCCCCTCATCGAGTAAAACAAAGGCCCCTGATAGAGTATAACAAAGTCCCCTCCTCAAGAATAACAAAGCCCCTCATCGTGTATAACAAAATCCCCTGATCGAGTATAACAAAGTCCCCTGATCAAGTATAACAAAGTCCCCTGATCGAGTATAACAAAGGCCCCTTATCGAGTATAACAAAGTCCCCTGATCGAGTGTAACAAAGGCTCCTCATCAAGTATAACAAAGCCCCCTGATCGAGTATAACAAAGTCCCCTGATCGAGTATAACAAAGTCCCCTGATCAAACATAACAAAGCCCCCTCATCGAGTATTGCAAAGTCCAATGATCGAGTATATTAAAGTCCCCTGATCGAGTATAACAAAGTCCACTGATCGAGTATAACATAGCCCCCTAATCGAGTATAACAAAGGCCCCTCATCAAGTACAACAAAGTCCTTTGATCGAGTATAACAAAGTCCCCTGATTGAGTATAACAAAGGCCCCTTATCGAGTATAACAAAGTCCCCAGATCGAGTGTAACAAAGGCTCCTCATCGAGGATAACAAAGTCCCCTGATCGAGTATAACAAAGTCCCCTGATCGAGTATAACAAAGCCCCCTAATCGAGTATAACAAAGGCCCCTCATCAAGTACAACAAAGTCCCCTGATCGAGTATAACAAAGTCCCCTGATCAAACATAACAAAGCCCCCTCATCGAGTATTGCAAAGTCCAATGATAGAGTATATTAAAGTCCCCTGATCGAGTATAACAAAGTCCGCTGATCAAACATAACAAAGCCCCCTCATCGAGTATTGCAAAGTCCAATGATCGAGTATATTAAAGTCCCCTGATCGAGTATAACAAAGTCCACTGATCGAGTATAACAAAGACCCCTGATCAAGCATAACAAAGCCCCCTGATCGAGTATAACAAAGCCCCCTGATCGAGTATAACAAAGTCCCCTGATTGAGTATAACAAAGGCCCCTTATCGAGTATAACAATTTCCCCTGATCGATTGTAACAAAGGCTCCTCATCGAGTATAACAAAGTCCCCTGATCAAGTATAACAAAGTCCCCAGATCGAGTATAACAAAGGCCCTCATCGAGTATAACAAAGTCCCCCGATCGAGTATAACAAAGTCCCCTGATCGAGTATAACAAACTCACCTGATCAAGAATAACAAAGAACCCTGATCGAGTATAACAAAGTCCCTAGATCCAGTATAACAAAGTCATTTGATAGAGTAAAACAAAGGCCCCTGATCGAGTATAACAAAGTCACCTGATCGAGTATAACAACGTCCCCTGATCAAACATAACAAAGGCCCCTCATCGAGTATAACAAAGTCCCCTGATCGAGTATAACAATGGCCCCTTATCGAGTATAACAAGGCCCCTCATCGAGTACAACAAAGCCCCCTAATCGAGTACAACAAAGTCCCCTGATCGAGTATAACAAAGTCCCCTGATCGAGTATAATAAAGGCTCCTCATCGAGTATAACAAAGTCCCCTCATCGAGATAACAATGTCCCCTGATCGAGTATAAAAAGTCCCCTCATCGAGTATAACAAAGGCCCCCATCAAGAATAACAAATTCCCCTTATCGAGTATGACAAAGGCCCCTGATCCAGTATAACAAAGGCCCCTCATCGGGAATAACAAAGTCCCCTAATCCAGTATAACAAAGTCCCCTGAAGGAGTATAACAAAATCCCCAGATCGAGAAAAACAAAGTCCGCTGATCGAGTATAACAAAGTCCCCTGATTGAGTATAACAAAGGCCCCTCATCGAGTATAACAAAGTCCCCTGATCAAGTATAACAAAGTCCGCTGATCGAGTATAACAAAGTCATCTGATCGAGTATAACAAAGGCCCCCCTGATCGAGTATAACAAAGTCCCCTGATCAGGAATAACAAAGCCCTCATCGATTATAACAAAAGTCCCCTTTATCGAGTATAAATAAATTCTTCTTGATCGAGTATAAATAACGGCTCCTTTATCGAGTATAACAAAGGCCCTTCATCGAGAGCAATAAAGTCCCCTGATCGAGTATAACAAAGGCCCTGATCGAGTATAACAAAGTCCCCTGATTGTGTATAACAAAGTCCCCTGATCGAGTATAACAAAGGCCCCTGGTCGAGTATAACAAAGTCCCCTGATCGAGTATAACAAAGGCCCCTAATCGAGTATAACAAAGGCCCCTCATCGAGTATAGCATAGTCCCCTGATCGAGTATATTAATATCCCCTGATCGAGTATAACAAAGTCCAATGATCTGCCCTGATCAACTATAACAAAATACCCTGATCGAGTATATCAAAGGCCCCTCATCGAGTACAACAAAGGCCCCTGATCGAGTATAACAAAGTCCCCTGATCAAGTATAACAAAGCCCCTTAATCGAGTATAACAGAGTCCCCTGATCGAGTATAACAAAGTCCCCTGATCGAGTATAACAAAGTCCCCTGATCGAGTATAACAATGGCCCCTTATCGAGTATAATAAGGCCCCTCATCGAGTACAACAAAGCCCCCTCATCGAGTATAACAATGTCCCCTGATCGAGTATAAAAAGTCCCCTCATCGAGTATAACAAAGGCCCCTCATCAAGAATAACAAAGACCCCTTATCGAGTATGACAAAGGCCCCTGATCCAGTTTAACAAAGGCCCCTGGTCGAGTATAACAAAGTCCCTTGATCGAGTATAACAAAGCTTCCTGATCGAGTATAACAGAGTTCCCTTATTGAGTAAAACAAGGTCACCTGATCGAGAAAAACAAAGTCCCGAGATCAAAGAATAACAAAGTCATCTGATAGAGTAAAACAAAGGCCCCTCATCGAGCATAACAAAGTCCCCTGATCGAGTATAACAAAGTCCCCTGATCAAGTATAACAAAGCACCCTCATCGAGTATAACAAAGTCCCCTTATCGAGTATAACAAATTTCCCTGATCGAGTATAACAATGGCCCCTTATCGAGTATAACAACGGCCCTTGATCGAGTACAACAAAGCCCCTTTATCGAGTATAACAAAGTCCTCTGATCGAGTATAACAAAGTCGCCCGATCGAGTATAACAAAGGCCCCTGATCGAGTATAACAAAGTCCCCTGATTGTGTGTAACAAAGTCCCCTAATCGAGTATAACAAAGGCCCCTAGTCGAGTATAACAAAGTCCCCTGATCGAGTATAACAAAGGCCCCTAATCAAGTATAACAAAGGTCCCTCATCGAGTATAGCAAAGTCCGCTGATCGAGTATATTAAAGTCCCCTGATCGAGTATAACAAAGTCCAATGGTCTGCCCTGATCAAGTATAACAAAGTCCCCTGATCGAGTATAACAAAGGCCCCTCATCGAGTACAACAAAGGCCCCTGATCGAGTATAACAAAGTCCCCTGATCGTGTATAACAAAGTCGCCTGATCGAGTATAACAAAGTCGCCTGATCGAGTATAACAAAGTCCCCTGATCGAGTAAAACAAAGTCCACTGATCGGGTATAACAAAGTCCCCTGATCGAGTATAACAAAGTCGCTTGATCGAGTATAACAAAGTCCCCTAATCGCATAAAACAAAGTCCCCTAATCAAATATAACAAAGCCCCTTAATCGAGTATAACAAATTTCCCTGATCGAGTATAACAAAGCCCCCTGAACGAGTATAACAAAGATCCCTGATCGAGTATAACAAAGTCACCTGATAGAGTATAACAAAGCCCCTCATCGAGTATAACAATGTCACCTGACCGAGTATAACAAAGCCCCTTGAACGAGTATAACAAAGATCCCTGATCGAGTATCACAAAGTGCCCTGATAGAGTATAACAAAGTCCCCTGATAGAGTATAACAAAGCCCCTCATCGTGTATAGCAAAGTCACCTGACCGAGTATAACAAAGCCCCCTGAACGAGGATAACAAAGATCCCTGATCGAGTATAACAAAGTCCCCTGATAGAGTATAACAAACTTCCCTGATCGAAAATAGCAAAGTCCACTGATCGAGTATAACAAAGATCCCTGATCGAGTATAACAAAGTCCCCTGATCGAGTATAACAAAGGCTCCTCATCGAGTATAACAAAGGCCCCTCTTCGAGTATAACAAAGTCCCCTGATCGAGTATAACAAAGTCCCCTAATCGAGTATAACAAAGGCCCCTGATCGAGTATAACAAAGTCCCCTGATCGAGTATAATAACGTCCCTTGATCGAGTATAACAAAGTCCCCTGATCGAGTATAACAAAGTCCCCTTATCGAGTATAACAAAGTCCCCTGATCGAGTATAACAAAGCCCCCCTCATCGAGTATAACAAAGCCCCCTCATCGAGTATGATAAAGCCCCCTCATCGAGTATAACAAAGGCTCCTGTTCGAGTATAACAAAGGCCCCTGATTGAGTATAACAAAGTCCCCTTATCGAGTATAACAAAGTCCACCTTTTCGAGTAAAACAAAATTCTGATCGAGTGTAACAAAGTCCCCTGATCGAGTATAACAGAGGCCCCTCATCGAGTATAACAAAGTCCCCTGATCGAGCATAACAAAGTCCCCTAATCGATTATACCAAAGGCCCCTTATCGAGTATAACACACGCCCCCTCATCGAGTACAACAAAGTCCACTGATCGAGTATAACAAAGACCCCTGATCAAGTATAACAAAGCCCCCTGATCGAGTATAACAAAGCCCCCTAATCGAGTATAACAAAGGCCCCTCATCAAGTACAAGAAAGTCCTGATCTGAAACCTGCCAGTCTCATGATCGAAATTATAACAAGGTTCCCTTATCAAGTATAACAAAGGCTCTGATCAGAGTATAACAAAAGGCCCTGATCGAGTATAACAAAGTCCCCAGATCGAGTATAACAAAGTCCCCTGATCGGAAGTAAAACAAAGGCTCTGATCGAGTATAACAAAGGCCCTGATCGAGTATAACAAAAGTACATGATCGAGTATAACAAACGCCCCTGATCAGTATAAAGAGTCCCTGATCGAGTATAACAAAGCCCTGATTGAGTATAACAAGGTCCCCAGATCGAGTATAACAATGCCCTGATCGAGGTATTACAAAATTCCTGATTGAGTATAACTGGCCCCTATTCGGTATAGCAGGTATAGTCGGTATAACAAAAGTCCCCTGATCAGCGGCGAGGTATAACGAAGGCTCCTCATCCCGAAATTATAACAAAGGCCCTGATCGAGTATAACAAAGTACCTCATCAGGTAATTAACAAATGCCCCTCATCGAGAATAACAAAGAGCCCAGATCGAGTATAACAAAGCCCCTAATCCCGAGTATAACAAAGTCCCTGATCCAGGTATAACCAAAGTCACTCTCATCGAGTATAACAAAGTCCCCTAATTGGGTATAACAAACGCCCCTGATCGACTATAACAAAGTCCTCTCATCGAGTATAACAAAATTACCCTCATCAGTACAAAGTCCCCTGATCGATTATAACAAAAGGCTCACTCATCGAGTATAACAAAGTCCTGATCGAAAAGTATATCAAGTCCCCTGATCGATTATAACAAAAGGTCTCTCATCGGTATAACAAAGTCCCTGATTAGGTATAACAAACGCCCCCTCATCGAATATAACAAAGTCCTAATAGAGAGTATAACAAAGCTAATCGAGTATAACAAGTCCTGATTGAGTATAACAAAGTCTTCTCATCGAGTATAACAAAAGTATCCCTCATCGAGTATAACAAAGGCCCTGATCGAGGTATAACAAAGTCCCCTTATTGGTATAACAAACCCCTAATCCAGAGTATAACAAACTCCCTGATCGAGTATAACAAAGTCCCTGATTGGGTATAACAAAGTCCCCTGATCGAAGGTATAACAAAGTCTAGAGTAGAGAGTACAACAAAGTCCCCTGATCCTTCGAGTATAACAAAGGCATCTGATCGAGTATAACAAAGTCCCATGATCGAGTAAATGAAGTCCCTGATCGAGTATAACAAAGTCCCCTGATCGAGTATAACGAGTCTGATCGAGTATAACAAATTACCCTCATCGAGTATAACAAACTCCCTTGATCGAGAGTATAACAAAGGCCCCTCATCAGGGATAACAAAGTCCCTGATTGAGTATAACAAATTCCCTGATCGGTATAACAAAGCCCCTTATCAGTATAACAAAGTTCCTGATCTAGTATAACAAAGTCCTCTGATCGGTATATACAAAGTCTCCTGATTGAGTATAACAAAGTCCCTGATCGAAATTATAACAAAAGCCCCTAATCGAGTATAACAAAGTCCCCTGATTGGTATAACAAAGTCCTAATCGGTATAAAAAAGGATCTGATCGGTATAAGAAAATTCCCGTGATCGGTATAACAATGTCCTTTGATCGAGTATAACAAAGTCCCATGATCGAGTATAACAAAGGTCCCTAATCAAGTATAACAAAGGCTCCTCATCGAGTAAAAGGCCCTCATCGGGGATAACAAAATCCCTTGATCAGGTATAACAAACGCCCTGATCGAGTATAAAAGTCCCTGATCGAGTATAACAAAGTACCTGATCGAGGTAAAATGTAGTACCCTGATCGAGTATAACAAAAGTGATACCCTGATCATTATAACGAAGTACCCTGATCGAGTATAACAAATTCCCTGATTAGCAGGTATAACAAAGTCCCCTGATCGAGCATAACAAAGGTCCCAAGTCAGGTATAACAAAGTCCCTGATCAGGTAAAACAAAGTCCCTGATCATTGTATAACAAAGCCCCCTAATCGGGTATAACAAAGTCCCTGATCGAGTATAACAAAGTGCCTGATCGAGTATAAAAAGGCTCCTCATCAGTATAAGAAAGTCCCTGATCGAGTATAACAATGTCCTTTGATCGAGTATAACAAGTCCCTTGATCAGTATAACAAGGTTCCCTGATCAAATATATAACAAAAGGCTCTAATCAGGTATAACAAAAGGCCCCTCATCGAGTATAACTTAGTCCCTTGATCGAGTATAACAAACGCCCTGATCCCAGGTATATCAAGTCCCAGATCATTATAACAAAGTCCCCTGATCGAGGTAAACAAAGGCTCATCATCGAGTATAACAAAAGGCCCCTGATCGAGTATAACAAAGTACCCTGATAGAGTATAACAAAAGTACCATTATCAGGTATTACAAGTCCTATTCGGTATAACAAAGGCCCCTGGTCGAGTATAACAAGTCCCTGATCGAGGTATAACAAAGTCCCTGATCGGTATAACAAAAGTCCCATGATCGAGTATAACATGGTCCCTGATCGGTATATAAAAGTCCCATGGTCAGTAAACAAAAGTCCTTATCGAACAACAAGTCCCTAATCGAGAACAACAAAAGGCCCTGATCGAGGTATAACAAAGGCCCCTGGACAGGTATAACAATGTCCCCTGATCGAGTATAACAAAAGGCCCCTAATCGAGTATAACAAAAGTCACCTGATTGAATATAACAAAGTCCTTAATCGAGTATAAAAAGGCTCCTCATCGAGTATAGAAAAGTCCCCTGATCGAGAATAACAAAGTCCCTTGATCGAGAGTATAACAGGTTCCCTTATCAAGTATAACAAAGGCTCTGATCGAGAACATAACAAAGGCCCTGATCAGGTATATAACAAAGTCCCCAGATCGAGTATAACAAGTCCCTGATCGAGGTAAAACAAGGCTCTGATCGAGGTATAACAAAGGCCCTGATCGAGTATAACGAAGTACACTGATCGAGGTATAACAAACGCCCTGATCAGTATAAAGAGAGTCCCTGATCCAGGTATAACAAAAGCCCCTGATTGAGCCATAACAAAGTCCCCAGATCGAGTATAACAATGTACCCTGATCGAGTATTACAAATTCCCCTGATTGAGTATAACAAATTCCCTGATCAGGTATAACAAAAGTTCCCAAGTCAAGTATAACCAAGTCCCCTAATCGAGAGTAAAACAAAGGCCCTGATTGGTATAACAAAGTCCTGATCGAGTATAACAAAATCCCTGATCGAGTATAACAAGCCCCTAATCAGAGTATAACAAAGTCCCCTGATCGAGGTATAACAAAGTCCCTGATCGAGTATAACAGAAGGCTCCTCATCGAGTATAACAAGGCCCTGATCGAGTATAACAAAATTTACCCTCATCGAGTATAACAAATGCCCTCATCGAGAATAACAAAGCCCAGATCGAGTATAACAAAGCCCCTAATCAGGTATAACAAAAGTCCCCTGATCGAGTATAACAAGAATCCCTCTCATCCCGAAAGGTATAACAAGTCCCCTAGTGGTAACAAACGCCCCTGATCGACTATAACAAAGTCCTCTCACGAGAGTATAACAAAAGTACCCTCATCGGTACAAAAGTCCCTGATCGATTATAACAAAGGCTCCTCATCGAGAGTATAACAAAGTCCCTGATCAGTATATCAGAATCCCTGATCGATTATAACAAGAGGTCTCTCATCGAGTATAACAAGTCCTGATTGAGTATAACCAACACTTCCCTCATCGAATATAACAAAGTCCCTAATATGAGTATAATAAAGCCCCCTAGTCAGGTATAACAAAGTCCCTGATTGAGTATAACAAAGTCTTCTCATCGAGTATAACAAAGTATCCCTCATCGAGTATAACAAGGCCCCTGATCGAGTATAACAAAGTCCCTTATTGAGTATAACAAAACCCCTGTCAGGTATAACAAACTCCTGATCGAGTATAACAAAGTCCCTGATTGAGTATAACAAAGTCCCTCATCAGTATAACAAAAGTCCCCAAGTAGAAATTACAACAAGTCCCTGATCAGAGTATAACAAAGGCATCTGATCGAGTATAACAAAGTCCATGATCGATAAAATAGAAGTCCCCTGATCCGAGTATAACAAAGTCCCTGATCGAGAGTATAACAAAAGTCCTGATCAGTATAACAAGTACCCTCATCGGTATAACAAACTCCCTTGATCGAGTATAACAAAGGCCCTCATCGAGGATAACAAAAGTCCCCTGATTGGTATAACAAATTCCCTGATCGAGGTATAACAAAAGCCCCCTTATCGAGTATAACAAGTTCCTGATCTAGTATAACAAAGTCACTCTGATCGAGTATAGCAAAGTCTCCTGATTGAGTATAACAAAAGTCCCCTGATCCGAGTGAACAACAAAGCCCCTAATCCCAGGTATAACAAAGTCCCTGATTGAGTATAACAAGTCCCTAATCAGTATAAAAGGATCTGATCGAGTATAAAAATTCCCGTGATCGAGTATAACAATGTCGCTGCGATCAGGTATAACAAAAGTCCCTTGATCGAGTATAACAAGGTCCCATAATCAAGTATAACAAAGGCTCCTCATCGAGTATTGAAGGCCCTCATCGAGGATAACAAAATCCTTGATCGAGTATAACAAACGCCCTGATCGAGTATAAAAAGTCCCTGATCGAGTATAACAAAGTACCCTGATCGAGTAAAATGTAGTACCCTGATCAGGTATAACAAAGTACCCTGATGATCGAGTATAACGGAAGTACCTGATCAGTATAACAAATTCCCTGATTGAGTATAACAAGTCCCTGATCAGGCATAACAAAGTCCCAAGTCGAGTATAACAAAGTCTGATCGAGTAAAAACAAAAGTCCTGATCGTGTATATAAAGCCCCTAATCAGGTATAACAAAAAGTCCCCTGATCGAGTATAACAAAGTCCTCTAATCGAGTATAACCATTTCATCGAGTATATAAAAGTCCTGACCTGCCGTGTATAAAAGTCCCTGATCGATTATAACAAAGGCTCCTGATCAGTATAACAAAGATCCCTCATCAGTATATCAAAGTCCCTCTGTCGGAAATTATAACAAAGGTCTCATCAGGTATAACAAAGTCCCTGATTGGCGTCATAACAAACGCCTTACATCATCGGGCAAAACAAGTCTCTTATCAGTATAACAAAGCCCCTAATCGAGTATAACAAAGCCCCTAATCGAGTATAACAAAGTCCCCTGATCGAGTATAACAAAAGTCCTCTCATCAGGTATAACAAAGTACCTCATCGAGTATAACAAAGGCCCATGATCGAGTATAGCAAGTCCCCTTGTGGTATAACAAAGCCGCCTAATCGACTTCTATAGCATAGTCCCTGATCGAGCATAACTAAGTCCTGATCGAGTATAACAAAGCACCCTCATCAGTATAAGAAACTCCCTTGATCGGGTATAACAAGGCTGATCGAGGATAACAAGTCCCAAGTAGGTATAACAAGTCCCTGATCAGGTAAAACAAAGGCCTCTGATCGAGGTATAACAAAGTCCTGATCGAGGTAAAATAAGGTCCCTGATCGGTATAACAAAGTCCCTTATCGAGTATAGCAAGCCCCAATGGAGTATAACAAAAAGTCCCTGATCAGGTATAACAAAGTCCCTGATCAGAAAACAACAAAGTACCCTCATCAGTACTAACCAAACTCCTTGATCGGGAATAACAAAGGCCCCTGATCGAGGATAACAAAGTCCCTGATTCCCAGTATAACAAATTCCCTGATCGAAAGGTATAACAAAGTCCGAAAGTCGAGTGTAACAAAGTCCCTGATCGAGTAAAACAATGGGCCCCTGATCGAGAGTATAACAAAGTCGCCTGATTGACTATATAAGAGTCCCTGATCAGTATAACAAAGCCAACTAATCGAGTATAACAAGTTCTGATCGATTATAACAAAGTCCCCTGATCGAGTATAACAAGTCCCTGATCGAGTATAGCAAAACTGATCGAGTTTAATAAGGTCCCCTGATTGGATATAAAATTCTAATCCCGAGTATAAAAAGGCTCCTCATCGAGTATAAGAAAGTCCTCTGATCGAGTATAACAATGTCCTTTGATCAGGTATAACAAAGTCCCTTGATCAGGTATAACAAGGTCCCTGATCCAGAACAACAAGGAAAACTCCTCATCAGGTATAACAAAAGGCCCCTCATAGAGGATAACAAAAATCCTTGATCGAGTATAACTAAACGCCCCTGTTGAGTATAAAAAGTCCCCTAATCGAGTGTAACAAGTACCCTGATCAGGTATAACGAAGTACCCTGATCAGTATAACAAATTCCTGATTGAGTATAACAAAGTCCCTGATCCGGGGTATAACAAAGTCCCCAAGTCAGGTATAACAAAGTCCTGATCGGTATAACAAAGTCACCTGATCGAGTATAACAATGCCCCCTAATCGAGTATAACAAGAGTCCCTTACCGAGTATAACATAGTCCCCTGATCGATTATAACAAGGCTCTGATCAGGTATAGCAAATTACTGATCAGGTATATCAAAGTCCTCATCGAGGTATAACAAGGTCTCTCATCGAGTATAACAAAGTCCCTGATTGAGTATAACAAACGCCCTCATCGAATATAACAAAGTGCCCACTTATCCGGAATTATAAGCAAAGCCCCTAATCCCGAGTATAACAAGTCCCTGATCAGGTATAACAAGAATCCTCTCATCAGGTATAACAAAATATACCACTCATCGAGTAAAACAAAAGGCCCATGATCAGGTATAACAAGTCTCGCTTTTTTAGCATTATAACAAAAGCCCTCTAATCGACTATAAAAAAGTCCCCTGATCGAGAGTATAACAAAAGTCCCTGATCCGGTATAATAAAGTACCTCATCGAGTATAACAAACTCCTTGATCGGGTATAACAAAGGCCCTGATCGGGGATAACAAAGTTCCTGATTGGTATAACAAATGTCCCTGATCCGAAGTATAACAAAGTCCCCAAGTAGAGTATAACAAAGTCCTGATCCAAGTAAAAAACAAAGGCCCCTGATCGCGTAACAAGGAATCCTGATTAGGTATAACAAAAGACCCTGATCGGTATAACAAAGCTAACTAATCGAGAGTATAACAAAACCAACTAATCGAGGTATAACAAAGTTCCCTGATCGTGTATAACAAGTCCCCTGATCGAGTATAACAAAGTCCCCTGATTGAGTATAACAAAGTCCCTGATCGAAATTATATAAAGCCCTAATCGAGTTTAACAAGGTCCTGATTGAATATAAAAAGTCCCTAATCGAGTATAAGAACGGCTCCTGATCGGAGCAAGAAAGTCTCTGATCAGGTATAACAAAAGGCCTCTCATCGGGGATAACAAAATCCCTTGATCTAGTATAACAAAACGCCCTGATCGGTATAAAAAAGTCCCTAATCGAGAGTATAACAAAGTACCCTGATCAGTATAACGAAGTACACCTGATCGAGTATAACAAAGTACCTGATCGAGTATAACTTGAAGTACCCTGATCGAGTATAACAAATTCCCCTGACTAGAGGTATAACAAAGTCCCTGATCGAGTATATACAAAGGGGTCCCCAAGTCAAGGTATAACAAGGTCCCTGATCGATTAAAACAAAAGGCCCTGATCGAGTATAACAAAAGTCCCCTGATCCCTAATTAAAACAAGTCCCTGATCCCGAGTACAACAAAGTCCCTGATCAGTATAACAAAGTTCCCTAATCGAGGTATAACAAAGCCCCTAATCAGGTATAACAAAATCTGATCGAGTATAACAAAGTCCTGATCAGTATAACAAGCCTAATCTAGGTATAACAAGTCCCCTGACGAGTTTAACAAAAGTCCCTGATCGATTATAACAAAGGCTCTGATCGGTATAACAAATTCCCTGATCGAGGTATAACAAAGTCCCTGATCGAGGTATAACACAAGGCCTCTCATCGAGTATAACAAAAGTCCCTGATTGAGTATAACAAACGCCCCTGATCGAATATAACAATGTCCCTTATCGAGTATAACCAAGCCCTAATCGGTGTATAACAAAAGTCCCCTGATCAGGTTGCTAAGTCCCGTGATCGGAATTATAACAAACGCCCCTGATCGAGTACCAACAAACGCCCCTGATCGTGTAACAAAGTCTCACAGTCAGGTATAACAAAGCTCCTAATCGGGTATAACAAAGTCCCTGATCGAGTATAACAAGTCCCTGATCGAGTATAACAAAGGCTCCTCATCAGCGGGTATAACAAAGGCCCTGATCAGGTATAACAAAGTCCCTCATCGGCGGTATAACATGGCCGCTAATCAGGTATAACAAAAGTCCCCTGATCGAGTATAAGAAAAGTCCCCTGATCGAGTATAACAAAGTCCCTTCATCAAGTATAACAAAGTCCATGATCGAGTATAACAAGATCCTGATCCGAGAGTAAAATAAAAGTCCCCTGATCGAGTATAACAAAGCCCCTAATCGAGCATAACAAAAGTCCCCTAATCCAGGTGTAACAAAGTCCCTAGTCGAGTATAACAAAGGCTCTTCATCGAGGATAACAAAAGGCCCCTGATCGAGTATATTAAAGTCCCACATCATCGAGTATAACAAGCCCCTAATCAGTATAACAAGATCCCCTAATCGAGTATAACAAATTCCCTTGATCGATTATAAACAAAGCTCCTGATCGAGAGTATAACAAAGTCCCTGATCGGTAAAGCAAAGGCCTCTCATCGAGGTATAACAAAGTCCCTAGATTGAGTATGACAAAGTGCCATGATCGAGTATAACAAAGTCCCTGATCATTATAACAAAGTCCCTGATCGAGTATAACAAAGCTAATCGAGTATTATAACCAAAGTACCTGATCGAGTATAACGAAGTACCTGATCGAGGTATAACAAATTCCTGATTTGAGTATAACAAAAGTCCCTGATCGAGAGTATAACAAAGTCCCCAAGTCGAGTATACGAGTATAACAAAGTCCCCTGATCGAGTAAAACAAAGTCCCCTGATCGAGTATAACAAAGCCCCTAATCGAGTATAACAAAGTCCCCCGATCGAGTATAACAAAGTCCTCTGATCGAGTATACAAAACCCCTAATCAGATAACAAAGTCCCTGACCGAGTATAACAAAGTCCCTGATCGATTATTACAAAGGCTCCTGATCGAGTATAACAAAGTCCCCTCATCGAGTATATCAAAGTCCCTCATCGAGTATAACAAAGGTCTCTCATCGAGTATAACAAAGTCCCTGATTGAGTATAACAAACGCCTCATCGAATATAACAAAGTCCTTATCGAGTATAACAAAGCCCTAATCGAGTATAACAAAGTCCTGATCGAGTATAACAAAGTCCTCTCATCAGAGTATAACAAAGTACCCTCATCGAGTATAAAAAGGCCCATGATCGAGTATAACAAAGTCCCCTTATTGAGAATAACAAAGCCGCCTAATCGACTATAACATAGTCCCCTGATCGAGAATAACAAAGTCCCCTGATCGATTATAACAAAGCACCCTCATCGAGTATAACAAACTCCCTTGATCGGGTATAACAAAGGCCCCTGATCGAGGATAACAAAGTCCCCAAGTAGAGTATAACAAAGTCCACTCATCGAGTAAACAAAAGGCCCTGATCGCGTATAACACAGTCCCATGATCGAGTAAAATAAAGTCCCCTGATCGAGTATAACAAAGTCCTTATCGAGTATAACAAGCCCCTAATGGAGTATAACAAAGTCCCTGATCAAGTATAACAAAGTCCTGATCGAGTATAACAAAGTACCCTCATCGAGTATAACAAACTCCTTGATCGGGAATAACAAGGCCCCTGATCGAGGATAACAAAGTCCCTGATTCAGTATAACAATTCCCTGATCGAGTATAACAAAGTCCCAAAGTCGAGTGTAAGAAAGTCCCCTGATCGACTAAAACAATGGGCCCTGATCGCGTATAACAAAGTCGCCTGATGACTATAACAAAGTCCCCTGATCGAGTATAACAAAGCCAACTAATCGAGTATAACAAAGTTCCCTGATCGAGTATAACAAAGTCCCCTGATCGAGTATAACAAAGCCCCTAATCGAGTAAACAAAGTCCCCGATCGAGTATAACAAAGTCCTCTGATCGAGTATAACAAAGCCCCTAATCAAGTATAACAAAGTCCCTGACCGAGTACAAAGTCCCTGATCGATTATTACAAAGGCTCCTGATCGAGTATAACAAAGTCCTCATCAGGTATATCAAAGTCCCTCATCGAGTATAACAAAGGTCTCATCGAGTATAACCAAAGTCCCTGATTGAGTATAACAAACGCCCTCATCGAATATAACAAGTCCCTTATCGAGTATAACAAAGCCCCTAATCGAGTATAACAAAGCCCCTAATCGAGTATAACAAGTCCCCTGATCGAGTATAACAAAGTCCTCTCATCGAGTATAACAAAGTACCCTCATCGAGTATAACAAAGGCCCATGATCGAGTATAACAAAGTCCCCTTATTGAGAATAACAAAGCCGCCTAATCGACTATAACATAGTCCTGATCGAGAATAACAAAGTCTGATCGATTATAACAAAGCACCCTCATCGAGTAAACAAACTCCCTTGATCGCGGGTATAACAAGGCCCCTGATCGAGGATAACAAAGTCTAGTAGAGTATAACGAAGTCCCTGATCGAGTAAAACAAAGGCCCTGATCGCGTATAACACAGTCCCATGATCGAGTAAAATAAGAGTCCTGATCGAGTATAACAAAGTCCCTTATCAGTATAACAAAGCCCCCTAATGGAGTATAACAAAAGTCCCTGATCGAGTATAACAAAGTCCCTGATCGAGTATAACAAAAGTACCCTCATCAGTATAACAAACTCCCTTGATCGGGAATAACAAGGCCCCTGATCGAGGATAACAAAATCCCCTGATTCAGTATAACAAATTCCCTGATCAGGTATAACAAAGTCCAAAGTCGAGGTGTAAGAAAAGTCCCTGATCGACTAAAACAATGGGCCTGATCGCGTATAACAAAGTCGCCTGATGACTATAACAAAGTCCCTGATCGAGTATAACAAAACCAACTAATCGAGAGTATAACAAAGTTCCTAGTCGAGTAACAAAGTCCCCTGATCGAAGGTATAACAAAAGTCCCTGATCGAGGTATAACAAAGCCCCTAATCGAGTTTAATAAGGTCGCCTGATTGAATATAAAAAGTCCTAATCGAGAGTATAAAAAGGCTCTGATCGAGTATAGAAAGTCCTCTGATCTGAGTATAACAATGTCCTTTGATCGGTATAACAAAGTCCCCTGATCGAGTATAACAAAGTCACCTGATCGAAACATAACAAAGCCCCTAATCGAGTATAACAAAGTCCCTTACCGAGTATAACATAGTCCCTGATCGATTATAACCGAGCTCTGATCGAGTATAACAAAGTCCTGATCGAGTATATCAAAGTCCCCTCATCGAGTATAACAAAGGTCTCTCTTCGAGTATAACAAAGTCCCCTGATTGAGTTTAACAAACGCGCCCTCATCGAATATAACAAGTGCCCTTATCGAGTATAACAAAGCCCCCTAATCGAGTATAACAAAGTCCTAATCAGGTATAACAAAGTCCTCTCATCGAGTATAACAAAAAATACCCTCATCGAGTATAACAAGGCCCATGATCAGGTATAACAAAAGTCTCCTTGTGAGTGTAACCAGCCCCTAATCGACTATAACAAGTCCTGATCGAGTATAACAAAGTCCCTGATCAGAGTTTAACAAAGTACCCTCATCAGTATAACAAACTCCCTTGATCCGGGTATAACAAAGGCCCTGATCGGAATAACAAAGTCCCTGATTGAGTATAACAAATGTCCCTGATCAGGTATAACCGAAGTCCACAAGTAGGTATAACCAAAAGTCCCTGATCAGGTAAAACAAGGCCCTGATCGCGTATAGCAAGCTAACTAATCGAGTGTAACAAAGCCTGCTAATCGAAAGGTATAGCAAGTTCCTGATCGTGTATAACAAAGTCCCCTGATCGAGTATAACAAAGTCCTGATTGAGTATAACAAAAGGTCAGTCGAGTATAACAAAAGCCCCTAATCGAGTTTAACAAGGTCCCTCATTGAATATAAAAAGTCCCTAATCGAGTATAAAAAGGCTCTGATCGAGTATAAAGAAAGTCACTCTGATCGAGTATAATAACAAAGGCCTCTCATCGAGGATAACAAAATTCTTGATCGAGTATAACAAACGCCCCTGATCGAGTATAAAAAGTCCTAATCGAGTATAACAAAGTACCCTGATCGAGTATAACGCAGAAGTACCCTGATCGAGTATAACAAAGTACCCTGATCGAGTATAACGAAGTACCCAGATCGAGTATAACAAATTCCCTGATTAAGTATAACAAAGTCCCTGATCGAGTATAACAAAGTCGAAGTCGAGAGTATAACAAAGTCCCTGATCGATTAAAACAAAGGCCCTGATCGAGTATAACAATTTCTACTTTTCTTTCACATGAAGTCCTGATCGAGGTACAACAAAGTTCCTGATCAGGTATAACAAAGTCCCCTGATCGAGGTATAACAAAGCCCCTAATCGAGTATAACAAATCCCTGATCGAGTATAACAAGTCCCTGATCAGGTATAACAAAGCCCTAATCGAGGTATAACAAAGTCACCTGACCGAGAGTTTAACAAAGTCCCTGATCGATTATAACAAGGCTCTGATCGAGTACTTAACAAAGTCCCCTGATCCTAGTATAACAAAAGTCCCTGATCGAGTATAACACAAGGCCTCTCATTGAGTATAACAAGATCCCTGATTGGTATAACAAACGCCCTGATGCAGATATAACAATGTCCCCTTATCGAGTATAACAAAGCCCCTAATCGGTGTATGACCAAAGTCCCTGATCAGGTTTAACAAAGTCCGTGATCAGGTATAACAAACGCCCTGATCGAGTATAACAAACGCCCTGATCGAGGTAAACAAGGCTGATCGAGTTTAACAAAGTCCTTGATCGAAATTATAACAAAGCGCGCCCTGATCGTGTATAACAAAGTCTCCTGATCAGGTATAACAAAGCTCCTAATCAGGTATAACAAAGTCCCTGATCGAGTAACAAAGGCCCATGATCGAAATTATAACAAAGTCTCCTTATTGAGTATAACCAAAGCCCCTAATCGACTAGAACAAAGTCCCTGATCGAAATTATAACAAGTCCCTGATCCGAGTATAACAAAGTACCCTCATCGAGTATAACAAACTCCCTTGATCGGGTATAACAAAGGCCCTGATCGAGGATAACAAGAATCCGCTGATTGAGAGTATAACAAATGTCCTGAACCAGAGTATAACAAAGTCCCCAAGTAGAGAGTATAACAAAAGTCCTGATCGAGTAAAACAAAGGCCCCTGATTGCGTATAACAAAGTCCCTGATTGAGTATAACAAAGTCCCTGATCGAGTATAACAAAGCTAACTAATCGAGTGTAACAAAGCCTGCTAATCGAGTATAACAAAGTTCCTGATCGTGTATAACAAAGTCCCTGATCCGAGTATAACAAAGTCCTGATTGGTATAACAAAGCCCGCAATCAGGTTTAACAAGGTCCCCTCATTGAATATAAAAAAGTCCCTAATCGAGTATAAAAAGGCTCCTGATCGAGTATAAGAAAAGTCACTCTGATCGAGTATAACAAAAGGCCTCTCATCGACGATAACAAAAATCCCTTGATCGAGTATAACAAACGCCCTGATCGAGTATAAAAAGTCCCTAATCGAGGTATAACAAAGTACCTGATCGAGTATAACGAAGTACCCTGATCGAGTATAACAAAGTACCCTGATCAGGTATAACGAAGTACCCAGATCGAGAGTATAACAAATTCCCTGATTAAGTATAACAAAGTCCCTGATCGAGTATAACAAAGTCCCCAAGTCGAGTATAACAAAAGTCCCTGATCGATTAAAACAAAGGCCCTGATCAGGTATAACAAAGTCCTGATCAGGTACAACAAGTTCCTGATCGAGAACAACAAAGTCCCCTGATCGAGTAGCAAAACAATCGAGTATAGCAAAATCCCTGATCAGTATAATAGCAAAAGTCCCTGATCCCGAGTATAAACAAAGCCCCCTAATCAGGGTATAACAAAGTCCCCTGACCGAGTTTAACAAAAGTCCTGATCGATTATAACAAAGGCTCTGATCGAGTATAACAAAGTCCTGATCGAGTATAACTAAGGCCTCTCATTGAATAACAAAGTCCCCTGATTGAGTATAACAAACCCTGATCCAGATATAACAATGTCCTTATCGAGGTATAACCAGCCCTAATCGGTGTATGACAAGTCCCTGATCGAGTTTAACAAGTCCGTGATCGAGTATAACAAACGCCCTGATCAATTATAACAAACGCCCTGATCGAGGTAAAACAAGGGCCCCTGGTCCCGAGGTTTAACAGAGTCCCTTGATCAGTATAACAAACGCCCCTGATCGTATAACAAAGTCTCTGATCGGAGTATAACAAAGCTCCTAATCCCGGAGTATAACAAAGTCCCCTGATCGAGTATAACAAAAGGCCCATGATCGAGTATAGCGAAGTCTCCTTATTGAGTATAGCAAAGCCCTAATCATTTATAACAAAGTCCTGATCGAGTATAACAAGTCCCTGATCGAGTATAACGAAGTACCCTCATCGAGTATAACAAACTCCCTTGATCGTGTATGTATAACAAAGGCCCTGATCGAGGATAACAAAGTCCTGATCGAGTAAAACAAAGGCCCCTGATCGCGTATAACAAAGTCCCTGATCGAGTATACAAAGCTAACTAATCGAGTGTAACAAAGCCTGCTAATCGAGTATAACAAAGTTCCCTGATCGTGTATAACAAAGTCCCTGATCGAGTATAACAAAGCTCCTAATCGAGTATAACAAAGGCCCTGATCGAGTTTAACAAAGTCCCTTGATCGAGTATAACAAAGCCCTGATCGTGTATAACAAAGTCTCCTGATCGAGTATAACAAAGCTCCTAATCGAGTATAACAAAGGCTCCTCATCGAGTATAACAAAGGCCCTGATCGAGTATAACAAAGTCCCTCATCGAGTATAACAAAGCCCCTAATCCAAAAGTCCCTATCGAGTATAACAAAGTCCCCTGATCGAGTATAACAAAGTCCTTCATCAAGTATAACAAAGTCCCTGATCGAGTATAACAAGATCTGATCGAGTAAAATAAAGTCCCTGATCGAGTATAACAAAGCCCCTAATCGAGCATAACAAAGTCCCCTAATCGAGTGTAACAAAGTCCCTGATCGAGTATAACAAAGGCTCTTCATCGAGTATAACAAAGGCCCTGATCGAGTATAACAAAGTCCCATCATCGAGTATAACAAAGCCCCTAATCGAGTATAACAAAGTCCCTGATCGAGTATAACAAATTCCTTGATCGATTATAAACCAAAGGCTCCTGATCGAGTATAACAAAGTCCCATGATCGAGTAAAACAAAGGCCTCTCATCGAGTATAACAAAGTCCCTGATTGAGTATGACAAAGTGCCTTGATCAGATATAACAAAGTCTGATCGAGTATAAAAAGTACCCTGATCGAGTATAACAAAGCCCCTAATCGGTATAACAAAGTCCCTGATCGAGTATAACAAAGTCCCCTGATCGAATATAACAAAGGCTCCTCATCGAGTATAACAAAGGCCCTGATCGAGTATAACAAAGTCCCCTGATCGAGTATAAGAAAGTCCCTTATTGAGTATAACAAAGCCCCTAATCGAGAATAACAAAGTCCCTGATCCGAGTAAAACAAGGCCCCTGATCGAGTATAACAAAAGTCCCTGATCGAGTAAAAAAAATCCCTGATCGAGTATAAGAAAGTCCCCTTTTTGAGTATAACAATGTCCCCAAGTAGAGTATAACAAAGGCTCTTCATCGAGTATAACAATGTCACCTGATCGAGTATAACAAAGTCCCCTGATCGAGTATAACAAAGTCCCTTGATCGAGTATAACAAAGGCCCCTGGTCGAGGATAACAAAGTCCCCTGATTGAGTATAAAAAAGTCACCTGATCGAGAATAACAAAGTCCCCATGTCGAGTGTAACAAAGTCCCCTGATCGAGTAAAACAAAGGCCCTGATCAGGTATAACAAAAGTCCCTGATTGAGTATAACAAAGTCCTGATCGAGTATAACAAAGCCTAATCGAGTATAACAAAGGCCCCTGATCGAGTATAACAAAGTCCCTTGATCAGAGTATAACAAAGTCCCCTGATCGAGTATAACAAAGTCCCTGATCGAGTATATAGCCCCCTAATCGAGTATAACAAAGTCCCTAATCGAGTATAACAAGGTCCTCTGATCAAGTATATAACAAATTCTCCTGATCGAGTATAACAAAGGCTGAAGATCGAGTGTAACAAACGCTCCTCATCGAGAATAACAAAGTCCCTTGATCAAGTATAAAAACGCCCTGATCGAGTATAAAAATCCTGATTAAGTATAACAAAGCCCCTGATCGAGTATAACAAAGTCCTGATCAGGTATAACAAGGCCCTTATCAGAGTATAACAAAGGCTCTTCATCGAGTACAACAAAGGAACCTGATCGAGTATAACAAATCCTGATCGAGTATAACAAAGGCCCTGATCGAGTATAACAAAGTCCCTGGTCGAGTATAACAAAGTCCCTTGATCGAAGTAAAACAAGGCCCTCATCGAGTATAACAAAATCCCTGATCGATTAAAACAAAGTCCCTTGATCGAGTATAACAAAGTCCCTTGATCGAGTATAACAAGGTCCTATGATCCAAGTATAACAAATTCTCCTGATCGAGTATAACAAAGGCCCTCATCAATATAACAAAGGCCCGATCGAGTATAACAAAGTCCCGTTATCAAGTAAAACAATGTCCCCTGATCGAAAATAACAAAGTCCCTGATCAGGTATAACAAAGGCTAATCAAGGTATAACAAGTCCCTGATTGAGTATAACAAAGTCCCCTGATCGAGTATAACCAAAGTCCCTGATTAAGTATAACAAGCCCTGATCGAGTATAACCCAAGTCCCTGACCGAGTATAACAAAGGCACCTTATAAGAGTATAACAAGGCTCTTCATCGAGTACAACAAAGGAACCTGATCGAGTATAACAAAGGCCCTTGTCGGGTATAACAAAGTCACCTGATCCAATATATACAAAGACCCTATCGAGTATATAAATACCCTGATCAGGTACAACAAAAGGCCCTGATCCAATACAAAAAGGCCTCTGATCGAGAACAACAATGGCCCTGATCGAGTATAACAAATTGCCCTGATCAAGTTTAACAAAGTCCCTGATCGAGTTTAAAAAACGCCCTGATCGAGTATAAAAGTTCCTGATCGAGTATAACTAAGTCCCTGATCCAAGTATAACAAAGTCCCCAGATCGAGTATAACAATGCCCCCTTATCGAGTATAACAAAGTCCCTGATCGAGTATAACAAGTTCCCTAATCATGTATAACAATGTCCCGTGATCTAGTATAACAATGGCCCTTATCGAGTATAACAAGTCCTATCAGGTAAAACAAAGGCCCTTAATCAGAGTACAGTATAAGAAGGTCCCCAGATCGAGTAAAACAAAGGCTCCTGATCGAGTATAACAAGCGCCCTGATCCAGTATAACACGTCCCTAATCCCGAGTATAACAAAGCCGCCTCATCGATCCTAGCAAAGTCCCCAGATCAGGTAAAACCAAGGCTCCTGATCGAGGTATAGCAAAGATACCTGATCCAGAGTATAACAAGCCCTAATCGAGTTTAATAAGGTCCCCTGATTGAATATAAAAAAGTCCCCTAATCGAGTATAAAAAAGGCTCCTGATCGAGTAAAAGAAAGTCCTCTGATCGAGTATAACAATGTCCTTTGATCGAGTATAACAAAGTCCCTTGATCGAGTATAACAAGGTCCCCTGATCAAGTATAACAAAGGCTCCTCATCGAGTATAACAAAGGCCCCTAATCGAGGATAACAAAATCGCTTGATCGTGTATAACAAACGCCCTTGTTCGAGTATAAAAAGTCCCCTAATCGAGTATAACAAAGTACCCTGATCGAGTATAACAAAGTACCCTGATCGAGTATAACAAATTCCCCTTATTGAGTATAACAAAGTCCCCTGATCGAGTATAACAAAGTCCCCAAGTCGAGTATAACAAACTCCCCTGATCGAGTATAACAAAGTCACCTGATCGAGTATAACAATGCCCCCTAATCGAGTATAACAAAATCCCCTTACCGAGTATAACATAGTCCCCTGATCGATTATAACAAAGGCTCCTGATCGAGTATAACAAAGTCCCCTGATCGAGTATATCAAAGTCCCCTCATCGAGTATAACAAAGGTCTCTCATCGAGTATAACAAAGTCCCCTGATTGAGTATAACAAACGCCCCTCATCGAATATAACAAAGTGCCCTTATCGAGTATAACAAAGCCCCCTAATCGAGTATAACAAAGTCCCCTGATCGAGTATAACAAAGTCCTCTCATCGAGTATAACAAAATACCCTCATCGAGTATAACAAAGGCCCATGATCGAGTATAACAAAGTCTCCTTTTTGAGTATAACAAAGCCCCCTAATCGACTATAACAAAGTCCCCTGATCGAGTATAACAAAGTCCCCTGATCGAGTATAATAAAGTACCCTCATCGAGTATAACAAACTCCCTTGATCGGGTATAACAAAGGCCCCTGATCGAGGATAACAAAGTTCCCTGATTGAGTATAACAAATGTCCCTGATCGAGTATAACAAAGTCCCCAAGTAGAGTATAACAAAGTCCCCTGATCAAGTAAAACAAAGGCCCCTGATCGCGTATAACAAAGTCCCCTGATTGAGTATAACAAAGACCCCTGATCGAGTATAACAAAGCTAACTAATCGAGTATAACAAAGCCAACTAATCGAGTATAACAAAGTTCCCTGATCGTGTATAACAAAGTCCCCTGATCGAGTATAACAAAGTCCCCTGATTGAATATAACAAAGTCCCCTGATCGAGTATAACAAAGCCCCTAATCGAGTTTAACAAGGTCCCCTGATTGAATATAAAAAAGTCCCCTAATCGAGTATAAAAAAGGCTCCTGATCGAGTATAAGAAAGTCCTCTGATCGAGTATAACAAAGGCCTCTCATCGAGGATAACAAAATTCCTTGATCGAGTATCACAAACGCCCCTGATCGATTATAAAAAGTCCCCTAATCGAGTATAACAAAGTACCCTGATCGAGTATAACGAAGTACCCTGATCGAGTATAACAAACTCCCTTGATCGGGTATAACAAAGGCCCCTGATCGAGGATAACAAAGTCCCCTGATTGAGTATAACAAATGTCCCTGATCGAGTATAACAAAGTCCCCAAGTAGAGTATAACAAAGTCCCCTGATCGAGTAAAACAAAGGCCCCTGATCGCGTATACCAAAGTCCCCTGATTGAGTATAACAAAGTCCCCTGATCGAGTATAACAAAGCTAACTAATCGAGTATAACAAAGCCAACTAATCGAGTATAACAAAGTTCCCTGATCGTGTATAACAAAGTCCCCTGATCGAGTATAACAAAGTCCCCTGATTGAATATAACAAAGTCCCCTGATCGAGTATAACAAAGCCCCTAATCGAGTTTAACAAGGTCCCCTGATTGAATATAAAAAAGTCCCCTAATCGAGTATAAAAAAGGCTCCTGATCGAGTATAAGAAAGTCCTCTGATCGAGTATAACAAAGGCCTCTCATCGAGGATAACAAAATTCCTTGATCGAGTATAACAAACGCCCCTGATCGATTATAAAAAGTCCCCTAATCGAGTATAACAAAGTACCCTGATCGAGTATAACGAAGTACCCTGATCGAGTATAACAAAGTACCCTGATCGAGTATAACGAAGTACCCAGATCGAGTATAACAAATTCCCCTGATTAAGTATAACAAAGTCCCCTGATCGAGTATAACAAAGTCCCGAAGTCGAGTATAACAAAGTCCCTGATCGATTAAAACAAAGGCCCCTGATCGAGTATAACAAAGTCCCCTGATCGAGTACAACAAAGTTCCCTGATCGAGTATAACAAAGTCCCCTGATCGAGTATAACAAAGCCCCCTAATCGAGTATAACAAGGTCCCCTGACCGAGTTTAACAAAGTCCCCTGATCGTTTATAACAAAGGCTCCTGAGCGAGTATAACAAAGTCCCCTGATCGAGTATAACAAAGTCCCCTGATCGAGTATAACACAAGGCCTCTCATCGAGTATAACAAAGTCCCCTGATTGAGTATAACAAACGCCCCTGATCGAATATAACAATGTCCCCTTATCGAGTATAACAAAGCCCCCTAATCGGTGTATAACAAAGTCCCCTGATCGAGTTTAACTAAGTCCCGTGATCGAGTATAACAAACGCCCCTGATCGAGTATAACAAACGCCCCTGATCGAGTAAAACAAAGGCCCCTGATCGAGTTTAACAAAGTCCCTTGATCGAGTATAACAAACGCCCCTGATCGTGTATAACAAAGTCTCCTGATCGAGTATAACAAAGCTCCCTAATCGAGTATAACAAAGTCCCCTGATCGAGTATAACAAAGTCCCCTGATCGAGTATAACAAAGGCTCCTCATCGAGTATAACAAAGGCCCCTGATCGAGTATAACAAAGTCCCCTCATCGAGTATAACAAAGCCCTAATCGAGTATAACCAAGTCCTGATCGAGTATAAGAAAGTCCTGATCGAGTATAGCAAAGTCCACTTCATCCAAGTATAACAAAAGTCCCTTGGTAGGTATAACAAGATCCCCTGATTGAGTAAATAAAGTCCCCTGATCGAGTATAACAAAAGCCCCCCTAATCAGGCATAACAATGTCTCTAATCCGAGTGTTACAAAGTCCCCTGATCGAGTATAACAAGTCCATCATCGGTATAACAAAGCCCTAATAGAGTATAACAAAGTCCCCTGATCGAGTATAACAAATTCCGTTGTTCGATTATAAACAAAGGCTCCTGATCGAGTATAACAAAGTCCCCTGATCGAGTAAAACAACGGCCTCTCATCGAGTATAACAAAGTCCCCTGATTGAGTATGACAAAGTGCCTTGATCGAGTATAACAAAGTCCCCTGATCGAGTATAACAAAGTCCCCTGATCGAGTATAACAAAGCCCCCTAATCGAGTATAACAAAGTCCCCTGATCGAGTATAACAAAGTCCCCTGATCGAGTATTACAAAGTCCTCTCATCGAGTATAACAAAGTACCCTCATCGAGTATAACAAAAGCCCCTGAACGAGTATAACAAAGGCCCCTGATCGAGTATAAGAAAGTCCCCTTATTGAGTATAACAAAGCCCCCTTATCGAGTATAACAAAGTCCCCTGATCGAGTAAAACAAGGGCCCTGATCGAGTATAACAAAGTCCCCTGATCGAGTAAAATAAAATCCCCTGATCGAGTATAACAAAGTCCCCTTTTTGAGTATAACAAAGTCCCCAAGTAGAGTATAACAAAGGCTCTTCATCGAGTACAACAAAGGAACCTGATCGAGTATAACAAAGGCCCCTTGTCGAGTATAACAAAGTCACCTGATCGAGTATAACAAAGTCCCCTGATCGAGTATAACAAAGTCCCCATGTCGAGTGTAACAAAGTCCCCTGATCGAGTAAAACAAAGGCCCCTGATTAGGTATAACAAAGTCCCCTGATTGAGTATAACAAAGTCCCCTGATCGAGTATAACAAAGCCCCCTAATCGAGTATAACAAAGGCCCCTGATCGAGTATAACAAAGTCCCTTGATCGAGTATAACAAAGTCCCCTGATCGAGTATAACAAAGTCCCCTGATCGAGTATAACAAAGCCCCCTAATCGAGGATAACAAAGTCCCCTGATCGAGTATAACAAGGTCCTCTGATCAAGTATAACAAATTCTCCTGATCGAGTATAACAAAGGCTGAAGATCGAGTGTAACAAACGCTCCTCATCGAGAATAACAAAGTCCCTTGATCGAGTATAAAAAACGCCCCTGATCGAGTATAAAAAATCCCCTGATCGAGTATAAGAAAGCCCCCTGATCGAGTATAACAAAGTCCCCGGATCGAGTATAACAAAGTCCCCTGATTAAGTATAACAAAGCCCCCTGATCGATATAACAAAGTCCCTGATCAAGTATAACAAAGGCCCTTATCGAGTATAACAAAGGGCTCTTCATCAGGTACAACAAAAGGAACCTGATCGAGTATAACAAAGTACCCTGATCGAGTATAACAAAGGCCCCTGATCGAGTATAACAAAGTCCCCTGGTCGAGTATAACAAAGTCCATTGATCGAGTAAAACAAAGGCCCATGATCGAGTATAACAAAGTCCCGTTATCGAGTAAAACAATGTCCCCTGATCGAAAATAACAAAGTCCCCTGATCGAGTATAACAAAGGCCCCTAATCGAGTATAACAAAGTTCCCTGATCGAGTATAACAAAGGCACCTTATAGAGTATAACACAGGCCCCTTGTCGAGTATAACAAAGTCACCTGATCGAGTATAACAAAGGCCCCCCTATCGAGTATAACAAATACCCCTGATCGAGTACAACAAAGGCCCCTGATCCAATACAACAGAGGCCCCTGATCGAGAACAACAAAGGCCCCTGATCGAGTATAACAAATTGCCCTGATCAAGTTTAACAAAGTCCCCTGATCAAGTTTAACAAACGCCCCTGATCGAGTATAAAAAGTTCCCTGATCGAGTATAACTAAGTCCCCTGATCAAGTATAACAAAGTCCCCAGATCAAGTATAACAACGCCCACCTTATCGAGTATAACAAAGTCCCTGATCGAGTATAAAAAGTTCCCTAATCATGTATAACAATGTCCCGTGATCTAGTATAACAATGGCCCCTTATCGAGTATAACAAATGCCCCTAATCGAGTAAAACAAAGGCCCCTGATCGAGTATAACAAAGTCCACTGATCGAGTATAACAAAGTCCACTGATCGAGTATAACAGAGTACCCTCATCGAGTATAACAAAGGCACCTGATCGAGTATAACAAAGTCCCCTGATCGAGTATAAAAAAGGCTCCTCATCGAGTATAAGAAAGTCCCCTGATCGAGTATAACAAAGTCCCTTGTTCGAGTATAAGAAGGTCCCCAGATCGAGTAAAACAAAGGCTCATGATCGAGTATAACAAACGCCCCTGATCGAGTATAACACGTCCCCTAATCGAGTATAACAAAGCCCCTTCATCGAGTATAACAAAGTCCCAGATCGAGTAAAACAAAGGCTCCTGATCGAGTATAACAAAGTCCCCTAATCGAGTATAAGAAAAGTACGCTGATCGAGTATAACAAAGTACCCTGATCGATAATAACAAATTCCCCTGATTGAGTATAACAAAGTCCCCTCGTCGAGTATAACAAAGTATCCACATCGAGTATAACAAAGGCCCCTCATCGAGTATAACAAAGTCCCCTGATCGAGTATAACAAAGTCCCCTGGTCGAGTATAACAAAGTCCCCCTGATCGAGTATAACAAAATTCCCTGATTGAGTATAACAAAGTTCCCTGGTCGAGTATAACAAAGCTCCCTGATCGAGTATAACAAAGTCCCCTAATCGCGTATAACAAAGTCTCCTGATCGAGTATAACAAAGTCCCTTGATCGAGTATAACCAAGTCCCCTGGTCGAGTGTAACATAGGCCCCTCATCCAGTATAACAACGTTCCCAGATCGACTATAACAAAGTCCCCTGGTAGAGTATAACAAAGGCCCCTAACTGAGTATAACAAAGTCCCCTGAACGAGTATAACAAAGTCCCCTGATCGAGTATAACAATGTCACCAGGTCGAGTATAAGAAAGTCAAAGTCCCCTGGTCGAGTATAACAAAGTCAGGTCATATACAATCGAGCATAACAAAGTCCCCTGATCGAGTATAACGAAGTCCCATGATCGAGTATAACAAAGTCCCCTGATCGAGATAACAAAGTCCCCTGATCCAGTATAACCAAGTCCCCTGGTCGAGTATAACAAAGTCCCCCTGATCGAGTATAACAAAGTCCTCTGGTCGAGTATAACAAAGGCCCGTAATCGAGCATAACAAATTCCCCTGATCGAGTATAACAAAGGCAACTTATCGAGAGTAACAAAGTCCCTTGATCAGTATAACAAAGTCCCCTGATCGAGTATAACAATGTCCCCTGAACAAGTATAACAAAGTCCCCTGATTGAGTAAAGGAAATTCCTCTGATCGAGTATAACAAAGGCCCCTGATCGAGTGTAATAAAGTCCCCTGATCGAGTATAACAAAGTCCCCTGATCGAGTATAACAATTGAACCTGATCGAGTATAACAAAGTCCCTTGTTCGAGTATAACAAAGTCCCCTGATCGAGTATAACAAAGTCCCCTGATCGAGTTTAACAAAGTCCCCTGGTCGAGTATAACAAAGGCCTCTAATCGAGCATAACAAATTCCCCTGATCGAGTATAACAAAATCCCCTGGTCGAGTATAACAAAGTCCCCTGGTCGAGTATAACAAAGTCCCATGATCAAGTATAACAAAGTCCCCTGATCGTGAATAACAAAGTCCCCAGATCGAGTATAACAAAGTCCTCTGATCGAGTATAACAAAGGCCCCTGATCGAGTGTAATAAAGTTCCCTCATCGAGTATAACAAAGGCCCCTAATCGAGCATAACAAAGTCCCCTGGTAGAGTATAAGAAAGGCCCCTAAACGAGTATAACAAAGTCCCATGATCGAGTATAACAAAGTCCCCCTGATCGAGTATAACAAAGTCCCCTATTCGAGTATAACAAAGTCCTCTGGCCGAGTATAACAAAGGCCCCTAATCGAGCATAACAAAGTCCCCTGATCGAGTATAACAATGTCCCTTGAACGAGTATAACAAAGTCCCCTGATCGAGTATAACAAAGTCCTCTGATCGAGTATAACAAAGGCCCGTGATCGAGTGTAATAAAGTCCCCTGATCGAGTATAACAAAGTCCCCTGATTGAGAATAACAAAGCCCCCTGGTCGAGTATAACAAAGTCCCCTGGTCGAGTATAACAAAGTCCTATGATCGAGTATAACCAAGTCCCCTGGTCGAGTATAACAAAGTCCCCCTAATCGAGCAGAACAAAGTCCCCTGATTGAGTATAACAAAGTTCCCTGGTCGAGTATAACAAAGTCCCCTGATCGAGTATAACAAAGTCCCTTGATCGAGTATAACTTAGTCCCCTGGACGAGTACAACAAAGACCCCTAATCGAGTATAACAAAGTCCCCTGATCGACTATAACAAAGTCCCTTGATCGAGTGTAACCAAGTCCCTTGGTCGAGTGTAACAAAGGCCCCTGATCGAGTATAACAACGTTCCCTGATCGACTATAACAAAGTCCCCTGATCGAGTATAACAAAGTCCCCTGATCGAGTATAACAAAGTACCCTCATCGAGTATAACAAACTCCCTTGATCGGGTATAACAAAGGCCCCTGATCGAGGATAACAAAGTCCCCTGATCGAGTAAAACAAAGGCCCCTGATCGCGTATAACAAAGTCCCCTGATTGAGTATAACAAAGTCCCCTGATCGAGTATAACAAAGCTAACTAATCGAGTGTAACAAAGCCTGCTAATCGAGTATAACAAAGTTCCCTGATCGTGTATAACAAAGTCCCCTGATCTAGTATAACAAAGCTCCCTAATCGAGTATAACAAAGGCCCCTGATCGAGTTTAACAAAGTCCCTTGATCGAGTATAACAAACGCCCCTGATCGTGTATAACAAAGGCTCCTCATCGAGTATAACAAAGGCCCCTGATCGAGTATAACAAAGGCCCCTGATCGAGTATAACAAAGTCCCCTCATCGAGTATAACAAAGCCCCCTAATCGAGTATAACAAAGTCCCCTGATCGAGTATAAGAAAGTCCTCAGATCGAGTATAACAAAGTCCCTTCATCAAGTATAACAAAGTCCCCTGATCGAGTATAACAAGATCCCCTGATCGAGTAAAATAAAGTCCCCTGATCGAGTATAACAAAGCCCCCTAATCGAGCATAACAAAGTCCCCTAATCGAGTGTAACAAAGTCCCCTTATCGAGTATAACAAAGGCTCTTCATCGAGTATAACAAAGGCCCCTGATCGAGTATAACAAAGTCCCATCATCGAGTATAACAAAGCCCCTAATCGAGTATAACAAAGTCCCCTGATCGAGTATAACAAATTCCCTTGATCGATTATAAACAAAGGCTCCTGATCGAGTATAACAAAGTCCCATGATCGAGTAAAACAAAGGCCTCTCATCGAGTATAACAAAGTCCCCTGATTGAGTATGACAAAGTGCCTTGATCGAGTATAACAAAGTCCCCTGATCGAGTATAAAAAAGTACCCTGATCGAGTATAACAAAGCCCCCTAATCGAGTATAACAAAGTCCCCTGATCGAGTATAACAAATACCCCTGATCGAGTACAACAAAGGCCCCTGATCCAATACAACAGAGGCCCCTGATCGAGAACAACAAACTGATCGAGTATAAGAAAGTCCCCTAATTGAGTATATAACAAAGCCCCTAATCGAGGTATATCAAAAGTCCCCTGATCGACAAAGGCCCCTGATCGAGTATAACAAAGTCCCTGATCGAGTATAACAAGTTCCCTAATCATGTATAACAATGTCCCGTGATCTAGTATAACAATGGCCCCTTATCGAGTATAACAAATGCCCCTAATCGAGTAAAACAAAGGCCCCTGATCGAGTACAACAAAGGCCCCTGATAGAATATAACAAAGTCCCCTGATCGAGTATAACAAAGTCCACTGATCGAGTATAACAGAGTACCCTCATCGAGTATAACAAAGGCACCTGATCGAGTATAACAAATTCCCCTGATCGAGTATAAAAAAGGCTCCTGATCGAGTATAAGAAAGTCCCCTGATCGAGTATAACAAAGTCCCTTGTTCGAGTATAAGAAGGTCCCCAGATCGAGTAAAACAAAGGCTCCTGATCGAGTATAACAAACGCCCCTGATCGAGTATAACACGTCCCCTAATCGAGTATAACAAAGCCGCCTCATCGAGTATAACAAAGTCCCCAGATCGAGTAAAACAAAGGCTCCTGATCGAGTATAACAAAGTCCCCTGATCGAGTATAACAAAGCCCCCTAATCGAGTTTAATAAGGTCCCCTGATTGAATATAAAAAAGTCCCCTAATCGAGTATAAAAAAGGCTCCTGATCGAGTAAAAGAAAGTCCTCTGATCGAGTATAACAATGTCCTTTGATCGAGTATAACAAAGTCCCTTGATCGAGTATAACAAGGTCCCCTGATCAAGTATAACAAAGGCTCCTCATCGAGTATAACAAAGGCCCCTAATCGAGGATAACAAAATCGCTTGATCGTGTATAACAAACGCCCTTGTTCGAGTATAAAAAGTCCCCTAATCGAGTATAACAAAGTACCCTGATCGAGTATAACAAAGTACCCTGATCGAGTATAACAAATTCCCCTTATTGAGTATAACAAAGTCCCCTGATCGAGTATAACAAAGTCCCCAAGTCGAGTATAACAAACTCCCCTGATCGAGTATAACAAAGTCACCTGATCGAGTATAACAATGCCCCCTAATCGAGTATAACAAAATCCCCTTACCGAGTATAACATAGTCCCCTGATCGATTATAACAAAGGCTCCTGATCGAGTATAACAAAGTCCCCTGATCGAGTATATCAAAGTCCCCTCATCGAGTATAACAAAGGTCTCTCATCGAGTATAACAAAGTCCCCTGATTGAGTATAACAAACGCCCCTCATCGAATATAACAAAGTGCCTTATCGAGTATAACAAAGCCCCCTAATCGAGTATAACAAAGTCCCCTGATCGAGTATAACAAAGTCCTCTCATCGAGTATAACAAAATACCCTCATCGAGTATAACAAAGGCCCATGATCGAGTATAACAAAGTCTCCTTTTTGAGTATAACAAAGCCCCCTAATCGACTATAACAAAGTCCCCTGATCGAGTATAACAAAGTCCCCTGATCGAGTATAATAAAGTACCCTCATCGAGTATAACAAACTCCCTTGATCGGGTATAACAAAGGCCCCTGATCGAGGATACCAAAGTTCCCTGATTGAGTATAACAAATGTCCCTGATCGAGTATAACAAAGTCCCCAAGTAGAGTATAACAAAGTCCCCTGATCAAGTAAAACAAAGGCCCCTGATCGCGTATAACAAAGTCCCCTGATTGAGTATAACAAAGACCCCTGATCGAGTATAACAAAGCTAACTAATCGAGTATAACAAAGCCAACTAATCGAGTATAACAAAGTTCCCTGATCGTGTATAACAAAGTCCCCTGATCGAGTATAACAAAGTCCCCTGATTGAATATAACAAAGTCCCCTGATCGAGTATAACAAAGCCCCTAATCGAGTTTAACAAGGTCCCCTGATTGAATATAAAAAAGTCCCCTAATCGAGTATAAAAAAGGCTCCTGATCGAGTATAAGAAAGTCCTCTGATCGAGTATAACAAAGGCCTCTCATCGAGGATAACAAAATTCCTTGATCGAGTATCACAAACGCCCCTGATCGATTATAAAAAGTCCCCTAATCGAGTATAACAAAGTACCCTGATCGAGTATAACGAAGTACCCTGATCGAGTATAACAAACTCCCTTGATCGGGTATAACAAAGGCCCCTGATCGAGGATAACAAAGTCCCCTGATTGAGTATAACAAATGTCCCTGATCGAGTATAACAAAGTCCCCAAGTAGAGTATAACAAAGTCCCCTGATCGAGTAAAACAAAGGCCCCTGATCGCGTATACCAAAGTCCCCTGATTGAGTATAACAAAGTCCCCTGATCGAGTATAACAAAGCTAACTAATCGAGTATAACAAAGCCAACTAATCGAGTATAACAAAGTTCCCTGATCGTGTATAACAAAGTCCCCTGATCGAGTATAACAAAGTCCCCTGATTGAATATAACAAAGTCCCCTGATCGAGTATAACAAAGCCCCTAATCGAGTTTAACAAGGTCCCCTGATTGAATATAAAAAAGTCCCCTAATCGAGTATAAAAAAGGCTCCTGATCGAGTATAAGAAAGTCCTCTGATCGAGTATAACAAAGGCCTCTCATCGAGGATAACAAAATTCCTTGATCGAGTATAACAAACGCCCCTGATCGATTATAAAAAGTCCCCTAATCGAGTATAACAAAGTACCCTGATCGAGTATAACGAAGTACCCTGATAGGAGTATAACAGCACTGACTGAGTATAATGGGCCACCCTGATCGAGGAGCAACAAATTCTGATTAAGTATATAACAAAGTCCCTGATCGAGTATAACAAAGTCCTGTCGAGTAAAGTCCCCAGATCGATTAAAAACAAAGGCCCCCATCGAGGAACAAAGTCCCCTGATCATAAAACAAAGTCTTTGATCGAGTACAACAAAGTCCCCTGATCGAGTATAACAAAGTCCCTGATCGAGGAGTAACAAAGCCCTAATCGAAAGTATAACAAAATCCCTGATCGAGTATAACAAAGTCCCCTGATCGAGTATAACAAAGCCCCCTAATCGAGTATAACAAGGTCCCCTGACCGAGTTTAACAAAGTCCCCTGATCGTTTATAACAAAGGCTCCTGAGCGAGTATAACAAAGTCCCCTGATCGAGTATAACAAAGTCCCCTGATCGAGTATAACACAAGGCCTCTCATCGAGTATAACAAAGTCCCCTGATTGAGTATAACAAACGCCCCTGATCGAATATAACAATGTCCCCTTATCGAGTATAACAAAGCCCCCTAATCGGTGTATAACAAAGTCCCCTGATCGAGTTTAACTAAGTCCCGTGATCGAGTATAACAAACGCCCCTGATCGAGTATAACAAACGCCCCTGATCGAGTAAAACAAAGGCCCCTGATCGAGTTTAACAAAGTCCCTTGATCGAGTATAACAAACGCCCCACCAACAAACACAAAACAAACCCAACAAAAAAAACCCCTGATCATATAACAAAGTCCCCTGATCAAGTATAACAAAGGCTCCCCATCGAGTATAACCAGGCCCTGATCAAGTATAACAAAAGTCCCTCATCAGAGTATAACAAAGCCCCTAATCGAGTAAAACAAAGTCCCTGATCAGTATAAGAAAAGTCCCTGATCGAGAACAACAAAAGTCCCTTCATCAAGAAACAAAGCCCTGATCGAGTATAACAAAGTCCCCTTATCGAGCAACACAAAGTCCCCTGATCGAGGAAAACAAAGCCCTCTGATCGAGTATAACAAAGTCCCCTGATTAGGTAAACCAAGGCCCCTCATCGTGTATAAAATATCCCCTGATCGAGTATAACATATCCCCTGATCGTGTATAACAAATTTCCCTGGTCGAGTAGAGTAATGTCCCCTAATCGAGTATAACAAAGGCCCCTGATCGAGTATAATAAAGTCTCCTTATCGAGCATAACAAAGGCCCCTGGTCGATTATAACAAAGCCCCCCTGATTGAATATTACAAAGTCCCCTGATTAAGTATAACAAAGTCCCCTGATCGAGTATAACAAATTCCCCTTGTCGAGTATAACAAAGGCCCCTGATGGAGTATAACAAAGACCAAGATGGAGTATAACAAATGTCACCTGATCGAGGAAAACAAAGCCTCCTCATCGAGTATAAAAAAGTCTCCTGATCGAGTATAACAAAGCACTCTGGTGCAGAATAAAAAGCCCCCTGATCGAGTATAACAAAGTTATTCTCGATAAGGGGGCTTTGTTATACTCGATTAGGGGACTTTGTTATACTCGATCAAGGGCCTTTGTTATACTAGATCAAGGACTTTGTTATATTCGATCAAGGGGCTTTCTTATATTCGATCAGTGACCTTTGTTATACTCGACCAGGGGCCTTTGTTTTCCTCGATCAGGGGGCTTTGTTATACTCGATCAGGGGATATGTTATACTCAATCAGGGGATGTGTTATACTCGATCAGGGGACGTTGTTATAGTCGATAAGGAGGCTTTGTTATACTCAACCGGGGGCCTTAGTTACACTCGATCAAGGGCCTTTACTATACTCGATCACGGGACTTTGTTTTACTCGATCAATGGGCTTTGTTATACTCGATTTGAGGAATTTGTTATACTCGACCAGGGGACTTTGTTTTACTCGATCAGGGGACTTTTTTATATTCGATAAAGGACTTTGTTATACTCGATTAGGGGTCTTTATTATACTCGATCAATGACCTTTGTTATACTCTATCATGGGACTTTGTTATACGAGATCATGAGCCTTTGTTATACTCGACCAGGGGACTTTGTTTTACTCGATTAGGGAACTTTGTTATACTCGATGTCGGGGTTTTGATATAGTCGATCAGGGGACTTTGTTATACTCGATCAGGGGACTTTGTTATACCTGATGAGTAGGCTTTGTTATACTCGATGAGGGGACTTTGTAATACTCGACCAGGGTCCTTTCTTATGCTCTACCAGTGGAATTTGTTATATTCGATCAGGGGGCTTTGTTATATTCGATAGGGGACTTTGTTATACTCGATGAGGGGCATTTGTTATACTCAATCAAGGGCCTTTGCTATATTCGATCACGGGATTTTGTTATACCAGATCAGGGGACTTTGTTATACTCGATCAGAGGGCTTTGTTATACTCGACCATGGGCCTTTGTTATGCTCGATAAGAGGACTTTGTTATTCTCGATCGGGGGACTTTGTTTTCCTCGATCAGGGGGCTTTGTTATACTCGATCAGGGGACTTTGTTATACTCGACCAGGGGACATTGTTTTACTCGATCAGGGACTTTTTTATATTCGATCAACGGACTTTGTTGTACTCGATCAGGGGCCTTTATTATACTCGATCAAGGACCTTTACTTATCAGACTTTAACCTCGCCATAACTTTTTTATACTGATGGTATGTTATATCGATCAGGACATTATATGACCAGGGAAATCCTTACACTACCTATCAGATATGTTATACTCATCAGGGATGTGCTGATCGACTTTTGTTATACTCGACCAGGGAACTTTGTTATACACCTTCAAGGGATATGTTATAATCGATCAGGAGATGTGTTATACTCGATCAGGGGACTTTGTTATACTCGATCAGGAGGCTTTGTTATACTCAACCAGGGCCTTTGTTATACTCGATCATGGGCCTTTATTATACTCGATCAGGTGACTTTGTTACACTTGACCATGGGACTTTGTTATACTCGATCAGGGGACTTTGCTATACTCGATCATGGGCCTTTATTATACTCAATCAGGAGTCTTTGTTATACTCAACCAGGGCCTTTGTTATATTCGATCATGGGCCTTTATTATACTCGATCAGGTGACTTTGTTATACTCGAAACAGAAGAATTTGTTATACTCGATCATGAGACTTTCTTATACTCGATCGGGGCCTTTGTTATACTCGATCAGGGTCATTTTTTAATACTCGACCAGGGGACTTTGTTATACTCGACCAGGGGACTTTGTTATACTCGATCAGCTGCCTTTATTATACTCGATCAAGGGCCTTTGTTATTCTCGATCAGGGGACTTTGTTATACTCGATCAGAGGACTTTATATACTCGATCAGGGGGCTTTGTTATACTCGATCATGGGACATTACTATACTCGACCAGGGAACTTTGTTATACACGATCAGGTGATATGTTATACTCGATCAGGGGATGTGTTATACTCGATCAGGGGACTTTGTTATACTCGATCAGGAGGCTTTGTTGTACACAAACGGGGCCCTTTGTTATACTCGATTAGGGGCCTTTGTTATACTCGATAAAGTGACTCTGTTATACTCGCCCATGGGACTTTGTTATACTAGATCAGGGGACTTTGTTATACACGATGAGGGGGCTTTGATATACACGATCAGGAGACTTTGTTATACTCGACTAGGGTCTTTTGTTATGCTCGACCAGTGGCCTTTGTTACACTCGATCAGGGGGCTTTGTTATATTCGATTAGGGGACTTTATTATACTCGACCAGGGGCCTTTGTTATGATCAACCAGGGAACTTTGTTATACTCAATGAGGGGACTTTGTCATACTCGATCAGGGAGCTTTGTTTTCCTCGACCAGGGGACTTTGTTATATTCGATCAGGGGACTTTGTTATACTCGATGATTGGGCTTTGTTATGCTCGATCAAGGGCCTTTGTCATAATCGATCAAGGGACTGTGTTAGACTCGATGAGGGGCCTTTGTTATACTCGATGAGGGGCCTTTGTCATACTCAATCATGGGCCAATGTTATATTCAACCAGGGGACTTTGATATACTCGATCAGGGGGCTTTTTTATATTCGATTAGGGGACTTTGTTATACTCGATGAGGGGCATTTGTTATACGCGATCAAGGGCCTTTGCTAAACTCGATCAGGGGACTTTGTTAGATTCGATTAAGGGCCTTTGTTATTCTCGATCAGGGGACTTTGTTATACCTGATCAGACGGTTTTGTTATACTCGACCAGGGGCCTTTGTTATGCTCGATCAGGGGAATTTGGTGTACTCGATCATGAGACTTTGTTATTCTCGGTAAGGGGGCTTTATTATACTCGATCAGGGGACTTTGTTATACTCGATCGGAGGACTTTGTTATACTCGATCAGGGGGCTTTGTTATTCTCCACCAGGGTGCTTTGTTATACTCGATCAGGGTATTTGTTATACTCGATTAGGAGGCTTTGTTATACTCGGTAAGGGGTCTAGTTAGTTCCTAGATCAGGGCCTTTATTATACTCGACCAGGGGGGTTTGATATACTCGATCAGGGGACTTTGTTATTATAGGTAAGGGGGCTTTATTATACTCGATCAGGGGACTTTGTTATACTCGATTTGAGGACTTTGTTATACTCGATCAGGGGGCTTTGTTATTCTCCACCAGGGTGCTTTGTTATACTCGATCAGGGTATTTGTTATATTCGATCAGGAGGCTTTGTTTACCTCGACCAGGTGACATTTGTTATACTCCATCTTGGTCTTTCTTATACTCCATCAGGGGCCTTTGTTATACTCGACAAGGGGAATTTGTTATACTCGATCAGGGGACTTTGCTATACTTAATCAGGGGACTTTGTAATATTCGATCAGGGGGGCTTTGTTATAATCGACCAGGGGCCTTTGTTATGCTCGATAAGAGGACTTTATTATACTCGATCAGGGGCTTTTGTTATACTCGATTAGGGGACATTACTCTACTCGACCAGGGAACTTTGTTATACACGATAAGGGGATATGTTATACTCGATCAGGGGATGTTTTATACTTGATGAGGGGCCTTTGTTATACTCAATCAGGGACTTTGTTATACTCGATCAGAGGGCTTTGTTTTCCTCGATCAGGGGACTTTGTTATACTCCATCAGGGTCTTTGTTATACTCCATTAGGGGCCTTTGTTATACTCCATCAGGGTCTTTGTTATACATGATCAGGGGACTTTGTTAAACCTGATCAGGGGACTTTGCATTATTCGATCAGGGAGGCTTTGTTATGCTCGACCAGGGGCCTTTGTTATGCTCGATAAGGGGACTTTGTTATACTCGATCAGGGGCCTTGGTTATACTCGACCAAAGGACTTTGTTATGCTCGATCAGGGGAATTTGTTATACTCGACAATGGGACTTTGTTATACTCGATAAGGGGAATTTGTTATACTCTATCAGGGGACTTTGTTATACTCGATAAGGGGACTTTGTTACACTCGATCAGGGGGCGTTGTTTTCCTTGATCAGGGGTCTTTATTATACTCCATCAGGGGCCTTTGTTATACTCGACCAGGGGATTTTGTTATACTCGATCAGGGGCCTTTGTTATTCTCGATCAGGTAATTTTGTTTTACTCGACCAGGGGACTTTGTTATACCTGATCAGGGGACTTTTATTATAACTCGATCAGGGGAATTCTGTTACTCCACCAGGGACTTTTGTTATACACGACCAGGGGACTTTTGTTATACCTGGATCAGAGGACTTTGTTATACACGACCAGGGGACTTTTGTTATATACTCGATCAGAGGACTTTGTTATACTCGATGGGGGGACTTTGTTATACTCGATCACGGGACTTTGTTATAATTGATCAGGGGACTTTGTATTATTCGATGAGGGGGGGTTTGTTATGCTCGAAGAGGGGCCTTTGTTATGCTCGATAAGTGGACTTTGTTATATTCGATCAGAGGACTTTGTTATTCTCGATCAGGGGCCTTGGTTATACTCGACCAGGGGACTTTGTTATACTCGACCAGGGGACATTGTTATACTCGATCAGGGGACTTTTGTTATATGCTAATGACCAGGGACTTTTTGTTATACTTGATCACTGGATCTTTGTAATATCTGTTCAGGGTAAAGGGCTTTCGGTTATACCTTTTGACTAGGCCTTATGCCTGATAAGGGACTCGTTGTACCTGGATCAGGACTTTGTTATACTCGGGATCAGGGGCCTTTGGTTAGCACTCGACCAGAGGACCTTTTGTTTTACCTGATCAGGTGATTCTCTTTATACCCATCAGGGGCTTTATATACTCGATCAGGGACTCGTTATACCCATCAGGGCCTTGTTATACCTCGCTGGCTACAGCCTTTTTGTTATACCTGATTAGGGGACTTTGTTATACTCGACTAGGGGCCTTTGTTATGGTCAACCAGGGGACTTTGTTATCCTCAATCAGGGGACTTTGTTATACTCGATGAGGGAGCTTTGTTTTCCTGGACCAGGGTACTTTGTTATACTCGTTTAGGGGACTTTGTTATACTCCATCAGGGGCCTTTGTTATACTCGACCAGGGGACTTTGTTATACTCGATCAGGGGAGTTTGTTATAATTGATCACTGGATTTTGTAATATTCGATGAGGGGGGCTTTGTTATACTCTACCAGGGTCCTTTGTTATGCTCGACCAGTGGCTTTTGTTATACTCGACCAGAGGGTTTGTTATATTCGATTAGGGGACTTTGTTATACTCGACCAGGGGGTTTGTTATATTCGATTAGGGGACTTTGTTATACTCGACCAGGGGCCTTTGTTATGGTCAACCAGTCGACTTTGTTACACTCAATCAGGGGACTTTGTTATACTCGATCAGGGAGCTTTGTTTTCCTCGACCAGGGGACTTTGTTATACTCGATTTGGGGACTTTGTTATACTCGATGATTGGGCTTTGTTTTACTCGATCAAGGGCCTTTGTCATAATCGATCAGGGGACTTTCTTAGATCGAGAATAACAAAGGCCCCTAATCGAGTCTAACAAAGTCCCCTGGTCGAGTTTAGCAAAAGCCCTTGATCGAGTATAACAAATGCCCCTCATCGAGTATACCAAAGTCCATTGTAACAATTGATTTATAACAGGAAAGTCCCTGATCGGAATATAAAAAGTCTAATCGAATAAAACAAAGTCTGATCATTAACATAACAAGTCCTCTATCGAGTATAACCAGGGCACTGGTCAAAACAAACAAGGACCTGATCAGCTTAAAGTCATAAAAGCTTAATTGGAGTATAGCAAGGGTCCCTGTCGACATAACAAAGTCCTGATCGGTATCAAGAGCCCTGATCAAAAGAATCAAGGCCAGTATTACAAAGTCCTGTGCAAGGCCCTGAAGGTATAACAAGAGCCTGATGGAGTATCAAAGTCCCATGGTCAGTATAGCATCTGATCGTGTATAACAAGTTCCTGGTCGGAGTAATGTCCTGATGTAACAAAAATCACCATGTAACAAA